>NC_143031.1:89060911-89073411 GCF_057628025.1 Oncorhynchus mykiss | reverse complement strand
ATTGTCTCATTCCCTTGTCTATTTTTGACCTGTAGGATCTTAGACCATTAGAATGTCACTGTACCCTGTAATGACATCTGTGACCCTGTGCATGTGACTACTAAACTCATTTAATGTAATCTACAACCACAACACAACCATAACACGACCCTCCCTCCATCTTTCTCTCTCTCTCCTCCCTCCTCCCCTCTTCTCTCTCCTCGTCCTCCTCTCTCTCTCCTCGTCCTCCTCTCTCTCTCCTCGTCCTCCTCTCTCTCTCCTCGTCCTCCTCTCTCTCTCCTCGTCCTCCTCGTCCTCCTCTCTCCAGGACCTGGTAGGTGATCTGCAGGGTGAACTGGGGGGAACGTTTGAGACTCTGGTAGTGGCTCTAATGACTCCGCCCATCCTCTATGATGTGACATCACTACGGAACGCCATCAAGGTATTTGACCCAGGACTAGTGATGTCATATCCTGTGAGTGACGGTGTGATGTCATAGTGACTGTGTTGATGTCACGGTGTAGGGGGCGGGGACCGATGAGAAGGTGCTGATTGAGATCCTGTCTTCTAGAACGGCCCAGCAGATTAAGGACATCACTGCTGCCTATCGCCAGGGTAACACACAGACACACTGCTGCCTACCGCCAGGGTAACACACACACACACTGACTCACTGATGGTGTCTGTGTGTGTGTCTGTGTGTGTGTGTTTGTGTGTGTGTGTGTTCGTGTTCCAGAGTTTGATGCAGACCTAGAGGAGGATGTAACAGGAGACACGTCAGGTCACTTCAGTAGACTGCTGGTCATCCTGCTACAGGTGAGGGCTCAGAGGTCATGGAAACATAGATCTGGTAGCAGCTTTGCACACTCCTGGTATTCTCTCAACCAGCTTCACCTGGAATGCTTTTCCAACAGTCTTGAAGGAGTTCCCACATATGCTGAGCACTTGTTGGCTGCACTTGTTGGCTGCTTTTCCTTCACTCTGCGGTCCAATTCATCCCAAACCATCTCAATTTGGTTGAGGTTGGGTGATTGTGGAGGCCAGGTCATCTGATGGAGCACTCCATCACTCTTCTTCCTGGTAATATAGACCTTACACAGCCTGGAGGTGTGTTGGGTCATTGTCCTGTTGAAAAACAAATGATAATCCCACTAAGCGCAAACCAGATGGGACGGCGTATTGCTGCAGAATGCTTCGGTAGCCATGCTTGTTAAGTGTGCCTTGAATTCTAAATAAATCACAGACAGTGTCACCAGCAAAGCACCCCCACACCATCACATCACCTCCTCCATGCTTCACGGTGGGAACCCCACACCATCACATCACCTCCTCTATGCTTCACGGTGGGAACCCCACACCATCACATCACCTCCTCCATGCTTCACGGTGGGAACCACAGAGATAATCTGTTCACCTACTCTGCCTCTCACAAAGCGCTTGGATCCAAAAATCTCAAATTTGAACTCCTCAGACCAAAGGACAGATTTCCACCAGTCTAATGTCCACTGCTTGTATTTCTTGGCCCAAGCAAGTCTCTTCTTCTTATTGGTGTCCTTTAGTAGTGGTTTCTTTGCTGCAATTCGACCATGAAGGTCTGATACACGCAGTCTCCTCTGAACATTTGATGTTGGGATGTGTGTTACTTGAACTCTGTGAAGCATTTATTTGGGCTGCAATCTGAGGCTGGTAACTCTAATGATCTTATCCTCTGCAGCAGAGGTAACTCTGGGTCTTCATTTCCTGTGGTGGTCCTCATGAGAGCCAGTTCCATCAAAGCGCTTGATGGTTTTTGCGACTGAACTTAACTTTTGAAGTTCTTGAAATGTTCCGGATTGACTGACCTTCATGTCTTAAAGTAATGATGGACTCTCGTTTCTCTTTGCTTATTTGAGCTGTTCTTGCCATAATATGGACTTTTACCAAATAGAGCTATCTTCTGTAAACCACCCCTACCTTGTCAAAACACAACTGATTGACTGAAATGCATTAAGAAGGAAAGAAATACCACAAAGTAACTTTTAAGAAGGCACACCTGTTAATTAAAATGCATTCCAGGTGACTACCTCATGAAGCTGGTTGAGAGAATGTCAAGAGTGTGCAAAGCTGTCGAAGCAAAGGGTGGCTACTTTGAAGAATCTCAAATATAAAATATATTTTGATTTGTTTAACACTTTGAATGAGTAGGTGTGTCCAAACTTTTGCCTGGTACTGTAGATGTGTAGGACATAGATCTGACTTGTGGGATATAGATGTGTGGGACATAGATCTGACAGATGTGCTCTCTCTCCTCTCAGGCCAGCAGACAGCAGGGGGTACAGGAGGGGAACATAGAGGCTGACGCACAGGTAAGAGAGAGTGTGTGTGAGTGTGAGAGAGAATCACATGTCTATCTCTGAAATATGTGATAGTAATCAGATTTACTGCTCAGTCACAATGACTTCTTTGACTTGTGTTCTGCTCAGGGGTGTGTGACAAAGTGTCTGTGTGTGACGGTTATGTGTGTGTAGAATAACACTCCCCACACAGCCACCCCTTGTGTAAGTGTGTGTGTGTTGGTGTGTGAGAGAGACACAGAAGATGTGTTGATAGTGATACCCAGTGTTGAATGCTGCCATCTAGTGGTCATACTGAGACAGAAGGTATGTTGATAGGTTTCTTACCAGTTCAGTAGGACAGTTCAATACAACAGGTTTCATACCAGTTCAATACAACAGGTTTCATACCAGTTCAATACAACAGGTTTCTTACCAGTTCAGTAGGACAGTTCAATACAACAGGTTTCTTACCAGTTCAATACAACAGGTTTCTTACCAGTTCAATACAACAGGTTTCTTACCAGTTCAATACAACAGGTTTCTTACCAGTTCAATACAACAGGTTTCATACCAGTTCAATACAACAGGTTTCTTACCAGTTCAATACAACAGGTTTCTTACCAGTTCAGTAGGACAGTTCAATACAACAGGTTTCTTACCAGTTCAATACAACAGGTTTCTTACCAGTTCAATTCAACAGGTTTCTTACCAGTTCAATACAACAGGTTTCTTACCAGTTCAGTAGGACAGTTAAATACAACAGGTTTCATACCAGTTCAATACAACAGGTTTCTTACCAGTTCAATACAACAGGTTTCATACCAGTTCAATACAACAGGTTTCTTACCAGTTCAATACAACAGGTTTCTTACCAGTTCAGTAGGACAGTTCAATACAACAGGTTTCTTACCAGTTCAATTCAACAGGTTTCTTACCAGTTCAATTCAACAGGTTTCTTACCAGTTCAATACAACAGGTTTCTTACCAGTTCAGTAGGACAGTTAAATACAACAGGTTTCATACCAGTTCAATACAACAGGTTTCTTACCAGTTCAATACAACAGGTTTCTTACCAGTTCAATACAACAGGTTTCTTACCAGTTCAATACAACAGGTTTCTTACCAGTTCAATACAACAGGTTTCTTACCAGTTCAATACAACAGGTTTCATACCAGTTCAATACAACAGGTTTCTTACCAGTTCAATACAACAGGTTTCTTACCAGTTCAATACAACAGGTTTCTTACCAGTTCAATACAACAGGTTTCTTACCAGTTCAATACAACAGGTTTCTTACCAGTTCAATACAACAGGTTTCTTACCAGTTCAATACAACAGGTTTCTTACCAGTTCAATTCAACAGGTTTCTTACCAGTTCAATACAACAGGTTTCTTACCAGTTCAGTAGGACAGTTAAATACAACAGGTTTCATACCAGTTCAATACAACAGGTTTCTTACCAGTTCAATACAACAGGTTTCTTACCAGTTTAGTAGGACAGTTCAATACAACAGGTTTCTTACCAGTTCAATACAACAGGTTTCTTACCAGTTCAGTAGGACAGTTCAATACAACAGGTTTCTTACCAGTTCAATTCAACAGATTTCTTACCAGTTCAATACAACAGGTTTCTTACCAGTTCAGTAGGACAGTTAAATACAACAGGTTTCATACCAGTTCAATACAACAGGTTTCTTACCAGTTCAATACAACAGGTTTCTTACCAGTTCAATACAACAGGTTTCATACCAGTTCAGTAGGACAGTTCAATACAACAGGTTTCTTACCAGTTCAATACAACAGGTTTCTTACCAGTTCAATTCAACAGGTTTCTTACCAGTTCAATACAACAGGTTTCTTACCAGTTCAGTAGGACAGTTAAATACAACAGGTTTCATACCAGTTCAATACAACAGGTTTCATACCAGTTCAATACAACAGGTTTCTTACCAGTTCAATACAACAGGTTTCTTACCAGTTCAATACAACAGGTTTCTTACCAGTTCAATACAACAGGTTTCTTACCAGTTCAATACAACAGGTTTCTTACCAGTTCAATACAACAGGTTTCTTACCAGTTCAATACAACAGGTTTCTTACCAGTTCAATACAACAGGTTTCTTACCAGTTCAATACAACAGGTTTCTTACCAGTTCAATACAACAGGTTTCTTACCAGTTCAATACAACAGGTTTCTTACCAGTTCAATACAACAGGTTTATTACCAGTTCAAAACAACAGGTTTCTTACCAGTTCAATACAACAGGTTTCTTACCAGTTCAATACAACAGGTTTCTTACCAGTTCAATACAACAGGTTTCTTACCAGTTTAGTAGGACAGTTAAATACAACAGGTTTCATACCAGTTCAATACAACAGGTTTCTTACCAGTTCAGTAGGACAGTTAAATACAACAGGTTTCATACCAGTTCAATACAACAGGTTTCTTACCAGTTCAATACAACAGGTTTCTTACCAGTTCAGTAGGACAGTTCAATACAACAGGTTTCTTACCAGTTCAATACAACAGGTTTCTTACCAGTTCAATACAACAGGTTTCTTACCAGTTCAGTAGGACAGTTCAATACAACAGGTTTCTTACCAGTTCAATACAACAGGTTTCTTACCAGTTCAATACAACAGGTTTCTTACCAGTTCAATACAACAGGTTTCTTACCAGTTCAATACAACAGGTTTCATACCAGTTCAATACAACAGGTTTCTTACCAGTTCAGTAGGACAGTTCAATACAACAGGTTTCTTACCAGTTCAATACAACAGGTTTCTTACCAGTTCAATACAACAGGTTTCTTACCAGTTCAATACAACAGGTTTCTTACCAGTTCAGTAGGACAGTTCAATACAACAGGTTTCATACCAGTTCAATACAACAGGTTTCATACCAGTTCAATACAACAGGTTTCATACCAGTTCAATACAACAGGTTTCTTACCAGTTCAATACAACAGGTTTCTTACCAGTTCAATACAACAGGTTTCTTACCAGTTCAGTAGGACAGTTCAATACAACAGGTTTCTTACCAGTTCAATACAACAGGTTTCTTACCAGTTCAATACAACAGGTTTCTTACCAGTTCAATACAACAGGTTTCATACCAGTTCAATACAACAGGTTTCTTACCAGTTCAGTAGGACAGTTCAATACAACAGGTTTCTTACCAGTTCAATACAACAGGTTTCTTACCAGTTCAATACAACAGGTTTCTTACCAGTTCAATACAACAGGTTTCTTACCAGTTCAATACAACAGGTTTCTTACCAGTTCAATACAACAGGTTTCTTACCAGTTCAATTCAACAGGTTTCTTACCAGTTCAATACAACAGGTTTCTTACCAGTTCAGTAGGACAGTTAAATACAACAGGTTTCATACCAGTTCAATACAACAGGTTTCTTACCAGTTCAATACAACAGGTTTCTTACCAGTTTAGTAGGACAGTTCAATACAACAGGTTTCTTACCAGTTCAATACAACAGGTTTCTTACCAGTTCAGTAGGACAGTTCAATACAACAGGTTTCTTACCAGTTCAATACAACAGGTTTCTTACCAGTTCAGTAGGACAGTTAAATACAACAGGTTTCATACCAGTTCAATACAACAGGTTTCTTACCAGTTCAATACAACAGGTTTCTTACCAGTTCAATACAACAGGTTTCATACCAGTTCAGTAGGACAGTTCAATACAACAGGTTTCTTACCAGTTCAATACAACAGGTTTCTTACCAGTTCAATTCAACAGGTTTCTTACCAGTTCAATTCAACAGGTTTCTTACCAGTTCAATACAACAGGTTTCTTACCAGTTCAGTAGGACAGTTAAATACAACAGGTTTCATACCAGTTCAATACAACAGGTTTCTTACCAGTTCAATACAACAGGTTTCTTACCAGTTCAATACAACAGGTTTCTTACCAGTTCAATACAACAGGTTTCTTACCAGTTCAATACAACAGGTTTCTTACCAGTTCAATACAACAGGTTTCTTACCAGTTCAATACAACAGGTTTCTTACCAGTTCAATACAACAGGTTTCTTACCAGTTCAATACAACAGGTTTCTTACCAGTTCAATACAACAGGTTTCTTACCAGTTCAATACAACAGGTTTCTTACCAGTTCAATACAACAGGTTTCTTACCAGTTCAATACAACAGGTTTCTTACCAGTTCAGTAGGACAGTTAAATACAACAGGTTTCATACCAGTTCAATACAACAGGTTTCTTACCAGTTCAGTAGGACAGTTAAATACAACAGGTTTCATACCAGTTCAATACAACAGGTTTCATACCAGTTCAATACAACAGGTTTCTTACCAGTTCAATACAACAGGTTTCTTACCAGTTCAGTAGGACAGTTCAATACAACAGTTTTCTTACCAGTTCAATACAACAGGTTTCTTACCAGTTCAATACAACAGGTTTCTTACCAGTTCAGTAGGACAGTTCAATACAACAGGTTTCTTACCAGTTCAATACAACAGGTTTCTTACCAGTTCAATACAACAGGTTTCTTACCAGTTCAATACAACAGGTTTCATACCAGTTCAATACAACAGGTTTCTTACCAGTTCAGTAGGACAGTTCAATACAACAGGTTTCTTACCAGTTCAATACAACAGGTTTCTTACCAGTTCAATACAACAGGTTTCTTACCAGTTCAATACAACAGGTTTCTTACCAGTTCAGTAGGACAGTTCAATACAACAGGTTTCATACCAGTTCAATACAACAGGTTTCATACCAGTTCAATACAACAGGTTTCATACCAGTTCAATACAACAGGTTTCATACCAGTTCAATACAACAGGTTTCTTACCAGTTCAATACAACAGGTTTCTTACCAGTTCAATACAACAGGTTTCTTACCAGTTCAGTAGGACAGTTCAATACAACAGGTTTCTTACCAGTTCAATACAACAGGTTTCTTACCAGTTCAATACAACAGGTTTCTTACCAGTTCAGTAGGACAGTTCAATACAACAGGTTTCTTACCAGTTCAATACAACAGGTTTCATACCAGTTCAATACAACAGGTTTCTTACCAGTTCAGTAGGACAGTTCAATACAACAGGTTTCTTACCAGTTCAATACAACAGGTTTCTTACCAGTTCAATACAACAGGTTTCTTACCAGTTCAATACAACAGGTTTCTTACCAGTTCAATACAACAGGTTTCTTACCAGTTCAATACAACAGGTTTCTTACCAGTTCAATACAACAGGTTTCATACCAGTTCAGTAGGACAGTTCAATACAACAGGTTTCTTACCAGTTCAATACAACAGGTTTCTTACCAGTTCAATACAACAGGTTTCATACCAGTTCAATACAACAGGTTTCTTACCAGTTCAATACAACAGGTTTCATACCAGTTCAGTAGGACAGTTCAATACAACAGGTTTCTTACCAGTTCAATACAACAGGTTTCTTACCAGTTCAGTAGGACAGTTCAATACAACAGGTTTCTTACCAGTTCAATACAACAGGTTTCTTACCAGTTCAATACAACAGGTTTCTTACCAGTTCAGTAGGACAGTTCAATACAACAGGTTTCTTACCAGTTCAATACAACAGGTTTCTTACCAGTTCAATACAACAGGTTTCATACCAGTTCAGTAGGACAGTTCAATACAACAGGTTTCTTACCAGTTCAATACAACAGGTTTCATACCAGTTCAGTAGGACAGTTCAATACAACAGGTTTCTTACCAGTTCAATACAACAGGTTTCATACCAGTTCAATACAACAGGTTTCTTACTAGTTCAGTACAACAGGTTTCTTACCAGTTCAGTAGGACAGTTCAATACAACAGGTTTCTTACCAGTTCAATACAACAGGTTTCTTACCAGTTCAATACAACAGGTTTCATACCAGTTCAGTAGGACAGTTCAATACAACAGGTTTCTTACCAGTTCAATACAACAGGTTTCTTACCAGTTCAGTAGGACAGTTCAATACAACAGGTTTCATACCAGTTCAATACAACAGGTTTCATACCAGTTCAATACATCAGGTTTCATACCAGTTCAATACAACAGGTTTCTTACCAGTTCAGTACAACAGGTTTCTTACCAGTTCAGTACAACAGGTTTCTTACCAGTTCAGTACAACAGGTTTCTTACCAGTTCAGTAGGACAGTTCAATACAACAGGTTTCTTACCAGTTCAATACAACAGGTTTCTTACCAGTTCAATACAACAGGTTTCATACCAGTTCAGTAGGACAGTTCAATACAACAGGTTTCTTACCAGTTCAATACAACAGGTTTCTTACCAGTTCAGTAGGACAGTTCAATACAACAGGTTTCTTACCAGTTCAATACAACAGGTTTCATACCAGTTCAATACAACAGGTTTCTTACCAGTTCAATACAACAGGTTTCATACCAGTTCAATACAACAGGTTTCTTACCAGTTCAATACAACAGTCTAAAGGAAAAGTAGGCCTTAGAAAAAGCATTCCATATTTTGGAAGCTATTTTCAGGGCTCTCCAGAGATTTTCCATCGGGTTCAAGTCCGGGCTCTGGCTGGGCCACTCAAGGACATTCAGAGACTTGTCCCGAAGCCACTCCTGCGTTGTCTTGGCTGTGTGCTTAGGGTCGTTGTCCTGTAGGAAGGTGAACCTTCACCCCAGTCTGAGGTCCTGAGTGCTCTGGAGCAGGTTTTCATCAAGGATCTCTGTACTTTGCTCCGTTATTCTTTGCCTCAATCCTGACTAGTCTCCCAGTCCCTGCCGCTGATAACATCCCCACAGCATGACAAGCAGACCCTTAACATGATGCAGCCACCACCATGCTTGGAAATATGAAGTGGTACTCAGTGATGTGTTGCTTTTGCCCCAAACATAACACTTTGTATTCATGACAAAACGTTAATGTCTTTGTGAATTGTATTGCAGTTTTACTTTAGTGTCTTGTTGCAAACAGGATGCATGTTTTGCAATATTTTTATTCTGTACAGACCTCCTCCTTTTCACTCTGTCATTTAGGTTAGTATTGTGGAGTAACTACAATGTTGTTGATCCATCCTCAGTTTTCTCCCATCACAGCCATTAAACTCTAAAACAGTTACAAAGTCACCATTGGCCTCATGGTTAAATCTCTGAGAGGTTTCCTTCCTCTCCGGCAACTGAGTTAGGAAGGACGCCTGTATCTTTGTAGTGACTGGGAGTATTGATACACCACCCAAAGTGTAATTAATAAATTCACCATTCTCAAAGGGATTTTCAGCATCTGCTTTTTTAAAAACATTTTTACCCATCTACCAATAGGAGCCCTTCTTTGCAAGGCATTGGAAAACCTCTCTGGTTTTTGTGTTTTTTTGTGGTTGAATCTGTGCTTGAAATGATCTACTTGCTTGAGGGACCTTACAATTATCTGTATGTGTGGAGATGAGGCAGTCATTAAAATAGCATGTTAAACACTATTATTGCACACAGAATGAGTCCATGACACTTATCATGTGATGTTATACATATTTTTGCTCCTGAACTTATTTAGGAGTTGAATACTTATTGACAGAATTTTTTCAGTTTTTCATTTATGATTAATTTTAAAAAAATGTTCTACAAACAAAATTCTACTTTGACATTATGGGGTAATGTGAGAACTGGGTTTTTAAACTAACAGTTTATTTAGAGACCAAACATTTGTGATTGTGACAACAACAGCTGTAGAGCTTCATACAGCATGTCAGTTCTTTGAGTGTGTGTGTGTGTGTGTGTGTGTGTGTGTGTGTGTAGACTTTGTTCACTGCAGGAGAGAAGAATTATGGGACCGACGAAGACCAGTTCATCACCATCCTGGGGAACAGGAGCGCTGAACACCTGAGGAGAGGTAGGAGGGGTGGGGGGGGCTGAACACCTGAGGAGAGGTGGGGGGGGCTGAACACCTGAGGAGAGGTGGGGTGGGGGGGGGGGTGAACATCTGAGGAGAGGGGGGGGGGGGGGTGAACACCTGAGGAGAGGTAGGAGGGGTGGGGGGTGAACACCTGAGGAGAGGTGTGGGAGGGGGGGGGTGAACATCTGAGGAGAGGTGTGGGAGGGGGGGGGTGAACACCTGAGGAGAGATGTGGGAGGGGGGGTGGACACCTGAGGAGAGGTGTGGGAGGGGGGGTGGACACCTGAGGAGAGGTGTGGGAGGTGGGGTGGACACCTGAGGAGAGGTGTGTGTAGGGGGGTGGACACCTGTGGAGAGGTGTGGGGGGGAGGGGGGTAGCACCTGAGGAGAGGTGCGGTGCGGGGGGGGGGGGGGGGGGGGTGAACACCTGAGGATAGGTGGGGGGAGGTGAACACCTGAGGAGAGGTGTGTGGGGGGGTGAACACCTGAGGAGAGGTGTGTGTGTGAGGGAGGGAGATCTGTGTATATAAATGGTATCAACACACACTTTCTGTGACATTGACGTGTGTGTGTATCAGTGTTTGCTGCGTACATGAAGCTGGCAGGGTATGAGATGGAAGAGAGTATTCAGAGAGAGACCTCTGGAGGACTGAGAGACCTGCTACTGGCCGTGGGTAAGACACCACACCACACCACACCACACACACACCACACACACACACACCAGAAAAACATCAGTACTACATCTACCACCACCACTACTACTACCACTACCACCGCCACTACCACCGCCGCCGCTACTATTACCACTACTACTACCCACACCACTACTACCACTACTACTACCCACACCACTACTACCACTACTACTACCCACACCACTACTACCACTACTACTACCCACACCACTACTACCACTACTACTACCCACACCACTACTACCACTACTACTACCCACACCACTACTACCACTACTACTACCCACACCACTACTACCACCACTACTACCCACACCACTACTACCACTACTACTACCCACACCACTACTACCACTACTACTACCCACACCACTACTACCACTACTACTACCCACACCACTACTACCACTACTACTACCCACACCACTACTACCACCACTACTACCCACACCACTACTACCACTACTACTACCCACACCACTACTACCACTACTACTACCCACACCACTACTACCACTACTACTACCCACACCACTACTACCACTACTACTACCCACACCACTACTACCACTACTACTACCCACACCACTACTACCACTACTACTACCCACACCACTACTACCACTACTACTACCCACACCACAACCACTACTACAACCACTCCCCCCCTACCCACTACCACTACTACCACTACCACCCACCTACTACCACTACTACTACCCACACCACCACTACTACTACCCACACCACTACTACCACTACTACTACCCATCACCACTACTACCCACACCACTACCACACCACACTACCACTACTACTACCCACAACCACTACTACCTACTACTACTACCCACACCACTACTACCACCACTACTACCCACACCACTACTACCACTACTACTACCCACACCACTACTACCACTACTACTACCCACACCACTACTACCACCACTACTACCCACACCACTACTACCACTACTACTACCCACACCACTACTACCACTACTACTACCCACACCACTACTACCACTACTACTACCCACACCACTACTACCACTACTACTACCCACACCACTACTACCACTACTACTACCCACACCACTACTACCACTACTACTACCCACACCACTACTACCACTACTACTACCCACACCACTACTACCACCACTACTACCCACACCGAAAACTACTACCACTACTACTACCCACACCACTACTACCACTACTACTACCCACACCACTACTACCACTACTACTACCCACACCACTACTACCACACTACTACCCACACCACTATTACACTACTACTACCCCACACCACTACTACCACTACTACTACCCACACCACTACTACCACTACTACTACCCACACCACTACTACCACTACTACTACCCACACCACTACTACCACTGCTACTACCCACACCACTACTACCACTACTACTACCCACACCACTACTACCACTACTACTACCCACACCACTACTACCACTACTACTACCCACACCACTACTACCACTACTACTACCCACACCACTACTACCCACACCACTACTACCACTACTACTACCCACACCACTACTACCACTACTACTACCCACACCACTACTACCACTACTACTACCCACACCACTACTACCACTGCTACTA
>NC_143031.1:89035911-89058411 GCF_057628025.1 Oncorhynchus mykiss | reverse complement strand
TGGTCTGATAGGGGTGTCAGTGGACTGTGAACGCTCTGAGAGACTCGGGGTTGAGGTCAGTGATAAGGTAGTCTACAGTACTACTGCCTAGAGATGAGCTATAGGTGTACTTACCATAGGAGTCCCCTCAAATCCTACCATTGACTATATACAGTGCATTTGCGAAGTATTCAGACCCCTTGATTTTTTTCCACATTTTGTTACAGCCTTATTCTTAAATGGATTCAATAGTTTTTCCCCTCATCAACCTTCACAACACAGGCCATAATGACAAAGCAAAAACACGTTTTTAGAGATGCTTGCAAATGTATAAAATTAAAAAAAACTGAAATCACATTTACAAAAACAGATCTAGTTGCATCCTTTCTGATGTTCTCTTATTTAGCATATTGTTGATAAACACATTTATAAAAACAGAACTAGTTCCATCCTTTCTGATCTCTTATTTAGCATATTGTTGATAAACACATTTATAAAAACAGAACTAGTTCCATCCTTTCTGATCTCTTATTTAGCATATTGTTGATAAACACATTTATAAAAACAGAACTAGTTCCATCCTTTCTGATCTCTTATTTAGCATATTGTTGATAAACACATTTATGCAACACCCAACGCTCCCGTGTGAAAAAGTAATTTACACTCAATAACTGGTTGTGCCACGTTTAACTGCAACGACTCCAACCAAACACTTCCTGTAGTTGATCAGTCCCCCTTTAACTGCCATGACTCCAACCAAACACTTCCTGTAGTTGATCAGTCCCCCTTTAACTGCAACGACTCCAACCAAACACTTCCTGTAGTTGTTGATCAGTATCTCACATCGCTGTGGAGGAATTTTGGCTCACTCTTGCATGCAGAATTGCTTTAACTCTGCAACATTTTTGGGTTTTCAAGCATGAACCGCTCGTTTCAAGTCCTGCCACAACACCCCAGTTGGGATTCGGTCTGGACTTTGACTAGGCCATTCCAAAACATCAAAATGGTTGCTTTTGAACCCTTTTCATGTGGACTTGATTGTGTGTTTTGGATCCTTTGTCTTGCTGCTCTTCAGCAAAGCATCCCCAAACCATCACCACCACCACCACCATGCTGGACCGTTGGTGTGAGGTTCTCACTGTTGAATGCACTGTTGGGGGTTTTCCCCAGGCATAATGGGACCCATGTCATCCCAAAAAGTTACGCTCATCTGTTACATTCCTCCAAGAGTCTTGATGATCACCCACGTGCTTCCAGGTGCTTTTTTGGCAAACTTGAGTCAACTTTTTGGACGACATGGGTCCCATTATGCCTGGGGGAAACCAAAACATCTAGTTTCTGATCAGAGAGTATTTCTCTCTCTCTCTCCCTCTCTCTGTACCTGTACCTCTCTCTCTCTCTCTCTCTCCTACCTCTCTCTCTCTCCTACCTCTCTCTCTCTCTGCCTCTATCTCTCCTACCTCTCTCTGCCTCTCCTACCTCTCTCTCTCTCTGCCTCTATCTCTCCTACCTCTCTCTGCCTCTCCTACCTCTCTCTCTCTCTCCTACCTCTCTCTCTCTCTCCTACCTCTCTCTCTCTCTCCTACCTCTCTCTCTCTCTCCTACCTCTCTCTCTCTCTCTGCCTCTCCTACCTCTCTCTGCCTCTCCTACCTCTCTCTGCCTCTCCTACCTCTCTCTGCCTCTATCTCTCCTACCTCTCTCTGTCTCTCTCTCTGCCTCCTACCTCTCTCTCTCTCTGCCTCTATCTCTCCTACCTCTCTCTCTCTCTGCCTCTATCTCTCCTACCTCTCTCTGCCTCTCCTACCTCTCTCTCTCTCTCTCTCTGCCTCTATCTCTCCTACCTCTCTCTGCCTCTCCTACCCCTCTCTCTCTCTCTCTCTGCCTCTATCTCTCCTACCTCTCTCTGCCTCTGCCTCTCCTACCTCTCTCTGTCTCTCCTACCTCTTCCCAGCCTTCCCAGCCTATCTATGGACTTCACATAATGGTCTGCTTCTGTATGTGTGTGTTCCAGGGAGATACCTCTGGTGACTACCGTAAGGCCCTCCTCCTGCTCTGTGGCGGTGACGACGCGTAACAGTGGCGATGATCCCTGAAGGAGCGATACCCAGAGAGAACCTCCGCTCTGACTGGCCCCTCTAGCTGTCAATCACTCTCTGAGTCCTGTGTAACCCAATAGGAGAGCTCTGCTGGCCACGGTGCAGCACTGTGATAGGTTATGATGGGTTTAATCCTGTGTGTATCTGTAGCTAACATCCTTAAAGCTTTACTCTGCTTCATATCTACATCACTAAAGTCATAATAATGCTGACAGTCATGTTTTACTATCAGTTATATAACAACTAAAGACTGTTTTCATGTTTTTACTGTTTGTAAGACAAGACTGAAGACATAATAAACATTTTGACAGCAGGTTTGTAGTGAGACGTGTCTGTCTGTCTGTGTAGTGGGACCTGTCTGTCTGTGTAGTGAGACGTGTCTGTCTGTCTGTGTAGTGAGACGTGTCTGTCTGTCTGTGTAGTGAGACGTGTCTGTCTGTCTGTGTAGTGAGACGTGTCTGTCTGTCTGTGTAGTGAGACGTGTCTGTCTGTCTGTGTAGTGAGACGTGTCTGTCTGTCTGTGTAGTGAGACGTGTCTGTCTGTCTGTGTAGTGGGACCTGTCTGTCTGTCTGTGTAGTGGGACGTGTCTGTCTGTCTGTGTAGTGGGACCTGTCTGTCTGTCTGTGTAGTGAGACCTGTCTGTCTGTCTGTGTAGTGGGACGTGTCTGTCTGTGTAGTGAGACGTGTCTGTCTGTCTGTGTAGTGAGACGTGTCTGTCTGTCTGTGTAGTGGGACCTGTCTGTCTGTCTGTGTAGTGGGACCTGTCTGTCTGTCTGTGTAGTGGGACCTGTCTGTCTGTCTGTTTAGTGAGACCTGTCTGTCTGTCTGTTTAGTGAGATCTGTCTGTGTAGTGAGACGTGTCTGTCTGTCTGTGTAGTGAGACGTGTCTGTCTGTCTGTGTAGTGAGACATGATGCTGTAGCATGTAGATAATATCCCCATAATCTATAACAGACATAAAAGTAGCTTTGCACACTTTGTCTTCTATTTGTAGAGGACAAACATTTCCTGTTTCTATAGAGGAAGTCTAGCTTGATTTTGTTGTTGACGTTTACAAAGTTTGTCAATATGCATTTTAAAAGACAGTTTATCACCCAGCCATATCCCTAAGTATGCAGAGACCTGATTCATTCGAGAGCCATCTAAGCTCGTAAGTGCAAGTGTGTTTTCAACCAACTTTTTTAGACCTATTAAAAATCATGAACAGTGTAGCAGTATCTAACAGGTAATATCGAAACAATTCCACAACAAAACCTAATATCTAACAAATTCCACAAGAATAGTTTATTTGTTTATGCTTAGCCAATTCTAAGTAGGCTATTTTGCAGCATAAAACTAATTTTGCTGTTAGCGTTTGAAGAGTTTGTTCACTTTATCCCTGACAGTCTTGAAGCTCCTGAGTGTTCCCTCTGTCTCCATCACAGTCGCATGATGAAAGCATTGGCGTGAATTAGTAGCCTAATGGGGGTGAGTTGTGAGAAATTAGCTCATCCACTTAGCAAGGCAAAACACAAACAGTATTATCGGTTTTCACATCTTCAATTCGTCTGACAAAGGATAAATAACGCTAATAAATTAGCCTGGCCTAGACAAAGGATAAATACCGGTAATCAATTAGCCTGGCCTAGATAAAGAATAAATACCACTAATCAATTAGCCTGGCCTAGATAAAGGATAAATACTGGTAATCAATTAGCCTGGCCTAGATAAAGGATAAATACTGGTAATCAATTAGCCTGGCCTAGACAAAGGATAAATACCGGTAATCAATTAGCCTGGCATAGACAAAGGATAAATACCGGTAATCAATTAGCCTGGCCTAGACAAAGGATAAATACTGGTAATCAATTAGCCTGGCCTAGACAAAGGATAAATACTGGTAATCAATTAGCCTGGCCTAGATAAAGGATAAATAACACTAATCAATTAGCCTGGCCTAGATAAAGAATAAATACCACTAATCAATTAGCCTGGCCTAGACAAAGGATAAATACTGGTAATCAATTAGCCTGGCCTAGACAAAGGATAAATACGGTAATCAATTAGCCTGGCCTAGACAAAGGATAAATACTGGTAATCAATTAGCCTGGCATAGACAAAGGATAAATACCGGTAATCAATTAGCCTGGCCTAGACAAAGGATACGTATGGAATCATGTAGTAACCAAAAAAGTGTTAAACAAATCAAAATATATTTTATATTTGAGATTCTTCAAATAGTCACCCTTTGCCTTGATGACAGCTTTGCACAGTCTTGGCATCCCTAGCCGAGTCCTCAGAGCATGTGTAGCCGATGCGGAATGGCTAGCTAGTTAGCAGTGGTGCAGTAGCCAGTGTAGCCGATGCAAAATGGCTAGCTAGTTAGCAGTGGTGCAGTAGCCAGTGTAGCCGATGCAAAATGGCTAGCTAGTTAGCAGTGGTGCAGTAGCCAGTGTAGCCGATGCAAAATGGCTAGCTAGTTAGCAGTGGTGCAGTAGCCAGTGTAGCCGATGCGAAATAGCTAGCTAGTTAGCAGTGGTGCGCGCTGGTGGCGTTTCAATCAGTGACGTCACTTGCTCTGAGACCTTGAAGTAGTGGTTCCCCTTGCTCTGAGACCTTGAAGTAGTGGTTCCCCTCTGCAAGGGCCGCGGCTTTTGTGGAGCGATGGGTAACGATGCTTAGAGGGTGACTGTGGATGTGTGCAGAGCATCCCTGGTTCGCGCCCGGGTCGGGGCGAGGGGACGGACGTAAAGTCTATACTGTTACACATGACAGACCAGCTGGCAGACCATGTGGAGACAGACCGGCTGGCAGACCATGTGGAGACAGACCGGCTGTCCCACCATGCTTCAAGAGGGCCACCATTGTTCCTGTACCCAAGAAAGCTAAGGTAACTGAGCTAAATGACTACTGCCCCGTAGCACTCACTTCCATCATCATGAAGTGCTTTGAGAGACTAGTCAAGCATCATATCACCTCCACCCTACCTGACACCCTAGACCCACTCCAATTTGCTTATCGCCCCAATAGGTCCACAGACGATGCAATCGCCATCACACTGCACACTGACTGAAAAACAGCTTCTATCTCAAGGCCATCAGACTGCTAAACAGCAATCATTAACTCAGAGAGGCTGCTGCCTACATTGAGACCCAATCACTGGACACTTTAATAAATGGATCACTAGTCACTTTAAACAAGGCCACTTTAATAATGTTTCCATATCTTGTATTACTCATCATATGTATATACTGTATTTTATACCATCTAGTGCAGGTCATGTGGTCTGATGAGACAAAAATAGAGCTTTTTGGTTTAAACTCCACTCGCCGTGTTTGGAGGAAGAAGAAGGTTGAGTACAACCCCAAGAACACCATCCCAACCGTGAAGCATGGAGGTGGAAACATCATTCTTTGGGGATGCTTTTCTGCAAAGGGGACAGGACGACTGCACCGTATTGACGGGAGGATGGATGGGGCCATGTATCGTGAGATCTTGGCCACCAACCTCCTTCCCTCAGTAAGAGCATTGAAGATGGGTCGTGGCTGGGTCTTCCAGCATGACAACGACCCGAAACACACAGCCAGGGCAACTAAGGAGTGGCTCCGTAAGAAGCATCTCAAGGTCTTGGAGTGGCCTAGCCAGTCTCCAGACCTGAACCCAATAGAAAATCTTTGGAGGGAGCTGAAAGTCCGTATTGCCCAGCGACAGCCCCGAAACCTGAAGGATCTGGAGAAGGTCTGTACGGAGGAGTGGGCCAAAATCCCTGCTGCAGTGTGTGCAAACCTGGTCAACAACTACAGGAAACGTATGATCTCTGTAATTGCAAACAAAGGTTTCTGTACCAAATAGTAAGTTCTGCTTTTCTGATGTATCAAATACTTATGTCATGCAATAAAATGCAAACTAATTACTTAAAAATCATACAATGTGATTTTCTGGATCTTTGTTTTAGATTCCGTCTCTCACAGTTGAAGTGTACCTATGATACAAATTACAGACCTCTACATGCTTTGTAAGTAGGAAAACCTGCAAAATCGGCAGTGTATCAAATACTTGTTCTCCCCACTGTATGTGACCAATAAAATGTGATGTGATTTGATTTGCTAGGGTGAGTAAAATGGTGTTCTCTCATTATGTGTCTGGAAGTAGCTAACAAGAGAGCCTCTGTTAGCTCGGGTGCTTGACAGCCGTTTCGGATCAACCCTACTCCTCAGCCAGTCCCTAAAGCGCACTACGGTCAGACAACATATCACAGCCAGACAACATATCACAGCCGTTTCGGATCAACCCTACTCCTCGGCCAGTCCCTAAAGCGCACTACGGTCAGACAACATATCACAGCCAGACAACATATCACAGCCGTTTCGGATCAACCCTACTCCTCAGCCAGTCCCTAAAGCGCACTACGGTCAGACAACATATCACAGCCAGACAACATATCACAGCCGTTTCGGATCAACCCTACTCCTCGGCCAGTCCCTAAAGGACACTACGGTCAGACAACATATCACAGCCAGACAACATATCACAGCCGTTTCGGATCAACCCTACTCCTCGGCCAGTCCCTAAAGCGCACTACGGTCAGACAACATATCACAGCCAGACAACATATCACAGCCGTTTCGGATCAACCCTACTCCTCGGCCAGTCCCTAAAGGACACTACGGTCAGACAACATATCACAGCCAGACAACATATCACAGCCGTTTCGGATCAACCCTACTCCTCGGCCAGTCCCTAAAGCGCACTACGGTCAGACAACATATCACAGCCAGACAACATATCACAGCCGTTTCGGATCAACCCTACTCCTCGGCCAGTCCCTAAAGCCACTACAGTCAGACAACACATTCACTAACCGTTTGCTTCAGCCAGTCTGACGAGTCGCTGTGCGGTGAGTTGTTTAGTCATAAAGGGTGGAGTCCCGACTCTCGCTCAGGGAACTAGTTTTTCCACTCTTTCTCAGCCTCCCTTCTCTCTTTCTCTTTCTCCTTTTCCATTCACTGAGCTCTGTTGAAGACTCGATCTCCGGTAAGTTTATACCGCTCTTATTAACCGACAACATCAGTGGGTTTATGAGTTGTTAAAGTGGTTAGTCTTCTGAATCAGACAGTTGATGTTTATTCTGTGAGCGGTGAGATACACCAGAATACTATCAGATTAGGGGATAAATAAATACAATTCAACTTGGTTCATTGTAACCTGAGTTATTTCAATAACCTCCGGTAGGCAACATTCGGGTTTTAATAACCAAAGCGGTTTTCCGTTTTCTTCCTACGAATGTGACTCTATCTTCGGAACAGTTTAAACGACAACATATTTTGACCCCATGTCCCCATCACTGAAAGTCAAGACTGTCAGGAACACATACAGTATGTGTCTTCTACAACAGAGTGGACTAGACCAGACACTCAATCAGACTGGAGGGAAAATAACATCGTCGATAATGACGTTGTGAATCTTTTCAACACAGAAGTTCAGACAAACGTATTTCCTGATAATCTTCTGAACTCCCCAATACATTTCGGATGCATTTCAGTCACTTCAAACCAGACTTCTTTAGGATTGAAAAGACTGTCCGAAGTACTGTCAGACTGATTTGTAATAGACTGTCATAACCCCATTTTAAGAGAATAAACATTGACCGCTGGTTACATTACATTGGTAACCCCTGGGCTAAAACAAACAGAGACGCTAACTACCTTTAGCCCTGTTCACTATAGTGTCTCCCAGCGGTGGAAAAACGACTGAATTCTCATAGTTGACTAAAAGTAAAGATAAATGAACAGAAAATGACTCAAGTGAAAGTCACCCAGTAAAACACTACTTGAGTAAAAGTATTTGATTTTTAATATATTTAAGCATAAAATGTAAATGTAAAAGTATGAATATTTTTAAATTCCTTATTAAGCGAACCAGACGGCACACTTTTATAATTTATTATTTACGGATAGCCAGGGGCACAGTTCAACACTCAGACATCATTTACAGATAGCCAGGGGCACAGTTCAACACTCAGACATCATTTACAAACAACACATTTGTGTTTAGTGAGTCCTCCATATCAGAGGCAGTAGAGATGACCAGGGATGTTCTCTGTTTAGTGAGTCCTCCAGATCAGAGGCAGTAGAGATGACCAGGGATGTTCTCTGTTTAGTGAGTCCTCCAGATCAGAGGCAGTAGAGATGACCAGGGATGTTCTCTGTTTAGTGAGTCTGCCAGATCAGAGGCAGTAGGGATGACCAGGGATGTTCTCTGTTTAGTGAGTCCTCCAGATCAGAGGCAGTAGAGATGACCAGGGATGTTCTCAGTTTAGTGAGTCCTCCAGATCAGAGGCAGTAGAGATGACCAGGGATGTTCTCTGTTTAGTGAGTCCTCCAGACCAGAGGCAGTAGGGATGTTCTCTGTTTAGTGAGTCCTCCAGATCAGAGGCAGTAGAGATGACCAGGGATGTTCTCTGTTTAGTGAGTCCTCCAGATCAGAGGCAGTAGGGATGACCAGGGATGTTCTCTGTTTAGTGAGTCCTCCAGATCAGAGGCAGTAGATGACCAGGGATGTTCTGTTTAGTGAGTCCTCCAGATCAGAGGCAGTAGATGACCAGGGATGTTCTCTGTTTAGTGAGTCCTCCAGACCAGAGGCAGTAGGGGGAGAAGGGCCTTGGTCAGGGAGGTGACAAACCTTCCAGAAGGACAACCATCTCTACATGCCTTTATGGTAGAGTGGCCAGACGGAAGCCACTCCTCAGTAAAAGGCATGACAGCCCGCTTGGAGTTTGCTAAAAGGCACCTAAAGGGCTCTCAGACCATGAGAAACAAGATTCTCTGGTCTGATGAAACCAAGATTGAACTCTTTGGCCTGAATGCCAAGTGTCACATCTGGAGGAAACCTGGCACCATCCCTACGGTGAAGCAGCATCATGCTGTGGTGATGTTTTTCAGTGGCAGGGACTGGGAGACTAGTCAGGATTGAGGCAAAGATGAACGGAGCAAAGTACAGAGAGCTCCTTGATGAAAACCTGCTCCAGAGCACTCAGGACCTGACTGGGGAAAAGGTTCAACTTCCAACAGGACCCTAAGCACACAGCCAAGACAAGGCAGTAGTCTCTGAATGTCCTTGAGTGGCCCAGCCAGATTCTGGACTTGAACCCGATCGAATATCTCTGGAAAGACCTGAAAATAGCTGTGCAGCGACGCTCCCCATCCAACCTGACAGAGCTTGAGAGGATCTGCAGAGAAGAATGGGAGAAACTCCCCAAATACAGGTGTGCCGAGCTTGTAGCGTCATACCCAAGAAGACTCAAGGCTGTAATCACTGGGTCTGAATACTTATGTAAATGTCATATTTCCGTATTTTATTTTTAATACATTTGCCAAAAAAAATTAAAAACCTTTTTGCTTTGTCATTATTCAGTATTGTGTGTAGATTGATGAGGGGTGAAAAATGATGTAATCCATTTTAGAATAAGCCCGTAACGTAACATGTGGAAAAAGAGAAGGGGTCTGAATACTTTCTGAATGCCCTGTATCTAGCCAGCTCTGAACACCTGTGTGTAAGCCAGTGGGCGCGTTCGAACGGATCACTTTTATCAAGTCGGGGACTGTCATTGTCATCTAGCCAGCTCTGAACACCTGTGTGTAAGCCAGTGGGCGCGTTCGAACGGATCACTTTTATCAAGTCGGTGACTGTCATTGTCATCTAGCCAGCTCTGAACACCTATGTGTAAGCCAGTGGGCGCGTTCGAACGGATCACTTTTATCAAGTCGGTGACTGTCATTGTCATCTAGCCAGCTCTGAACACCTGTGTGTAAGCCAGTGGGCGCGTTCGAACGGATCACTTTTATCAAGTCGGTGACTGTCATTGTCATCTAGCCAGCTCTGAACACCTGTGTGTAAGCCAGTGGGCGCGTTCGAACGGATCACTTTTATCAAGTCGGTGACTGTCATTGTCATCTAGCCAGCTCTGAACACCTGTGTGTAAGCCAGTGGGCGCGTTCGAACGGATCACTTTTATCAAGTCGGTGACTGTCATTGTCATCTAGCCAGCTCTGAACACCTGTGTGTAAGCCAGTGGGCGCGTTCGAACGGATCACTTTTATCAAGTCGGGGACTGTCATTGGTCAGCCTTTCAAAGTGTGTTGCATTATATGGCTAAATGTCCGACTTGCACCTAGATGTCGACTCCATGAACTTTACACATCATGTGATCAAAGTATTGGCCATTGAGAGGTCTACAGATTCTAAGTATTGGCCATTGGGAGGTCTACAGATTCTAAGTATTGGCCATTGAGAGGTCTACAGATTCTAAGTATTGGCCATTGGGAGGTCTACAGATTCTAAGTATTGGTCATTGAGAGGTCTACAGATTCTAAGTATTGGCCATTGGGAGGTCTCCATAAGAATGAATGGAATTCTACAGGTTCAAGGACACAAGGCCTGTGGGCTCTCCTTCTCCGTGGCCGACGTGGGTAAGACATTTAAGCGTGTTAACTCTCGCAAGGACGGCATCCCTAGCCGCGTCCTCAGAGCATGAGCAGACCAGCTGGCTGGAGTGTGTTTATGGACATATTCAATCTCTCCCTGTCCCAGTCTGCTGTCCCCACTTGTTCCTGTACCTAAGAAAGCAAAGGTAACTGAAATAATTGACTATCGTCCTGTAGTACTCACTTCTGTCATCATGAAGTGCTTAGAGAGGCTAGTCAAAGATCATATGTCCTCTACCTTACCTGAAACCTTAGACCCACTTCAATTTGCCTACCGCCCCAATAGGTCCACAGACGATGCAATCGCCATCACACTGCACACTGCCCTATCCCATCTGGACAAGAGGAATACCTATGTAAGAATGCTGTTCATTGACTATAGCTCAGCATTCAACACCATAGTACCCTCCAAGCTCATCATTACGTTCGAGACCCTGGGTCTTGACCCCGCTATGTGCAACTGGGTCCTGGACTTCCTGACGGGCCGCCCCCCAGGTGGAGAAGGTAGGAAACAACATCTCCACTTCGCTGATCTTCAACAAAGGGGCCCCACAAGGGTGCGTTCTGAGCCCTCTCCTGTACTCCCTGTTCACCCATGACTGCATGGCCATGCACGCCTCCAACTCAATCATCAAGTTTGCAGACGACACAACAGTAGTAGGCTTGATTACCAACAACGACGAGACAGCCTATAGGGAGGAGGTGAGGGACCTCGAGTGTGGTTCCAGGAAAATAATCTCTCACTCAACGTCAACAAAATAAAGGAGCTGATCATGGACTTCAGGAAACAGCAGAGGGAGCACCCCCCTATCCACATCGACGGGACAGCAGTGGAGAAGGTGGAAAGTTTTAAGTTCCTCGGTGTACACATCACTGACAAACTGAAATGGTCCACCCACACAGACAGCGTGGTGACGAAGGCGCAACAGCGATTTCACTACACCCAAAATAACATCTGCTAAATATGTGAATGTGACAAATAAAATTTGATTTGATTTAAATTACATTTAAATAAAGTATTTTTGATAAAAAATAAAAACAAACATTTAGCAAAGCTCTAAAAATGATAGTTAAAGGAAAATGTTTAAAATATATTTGTTTGTTTTTTATCAGTATGTTTAGCTGACATAATGTAGCGGCTGCATGAAGGTGTCTGTAGTAGAATACAGGTGGTATAAACCAATGGGGACACTAAAAGCTTCCCAGATAAAATGTTTAGATGACAGTTAAGCAAGCTGTGGATAAGAAGCTAGTTATGGGTGAGCTATGGGTGAGCTGTGGGGGAGCTGTGGGTGAGCTGTGGGTGAGCTGTGGGTGAGCTGTGGGTGAGCTGTGAGTGAGCTGTGGGTGAGCTGTGGGTGAGCTGTGAGTGATCTGTGAGTGAGCTGTGGGTGAGCTGTGGGTGAGCTGTGGATAAGAAGCTAGTTATGGGTGAGCTGTGGGTGAGCTGTGGGTGAGCTGTGAGTGAGCTGTGGGTGAGCTGTGGGTGAGCTGTGAGTGACCTGTGGGTGAGCTGTGGGTGAGCTGTGAGTGAGCTGTGAATGAGCTGTGGGTGAGCTGTGGGTGAGCTGTGGGTGAGCTGTGAGTGAGCTGTGGGTGAGCTGTGAGAGATCTGTGGGTGAGCTGTGGTTGAGCTGTGAGTGAGCTGTGGGTGAGCTGTGAGTGAGCTGTGGGTGAGCTGTGGGTGATCTATGGGTGAGCTGTGGGTGATCTATGGGTGAGCTGTGAGTGAGCTGTGGGTGAGCTGTGGGTGATCTATGGGTGAGCTGTGAGTGAGCTGTGGGTGAGCTGTGGGTGATCAATGGGTGAGCTGTGAGTGACCTGTGGGTGATCTATGGGTGAGCTGTGGGTGAGCTGTGGGTGATCTGTGGGTGAGCTGTGGCTGTTGCAGAACAGAATAACATATTATATAACTGTTGTATGAATGGAAACATGCAGTGATTTCTTCATGACATTAAAAGTGGAACACATTTTGACTGCGTTCTGAAGCGTTTGGCTGGTCGGGATGTGATTCTAAGTGTGTTTCTCTTTTCAGACACCTCCTCCTCCTAATCAAACCAACGGTCACCAATCTACCACAATGGTAAGTTGACTTCCCTGAAGACCCCTCTACAGTGGAACGTTTCCCTGCCCCCACCTGGAGGATTCTGATGTTCAACTTTCCATTTCTCCCTGTAATGTGACACGCTATCAGCAGCACAGCCCATGAGACTGTCATTAAATAATCATTAGCTAAACAACATGAACACAGAACAATAGACAATATCAACACAGAACAATAGACAATATCAACACAGAACAATAGACCGGTAGAATGGAGGGAGGTCATTATAGAGTAGGTTATTACACTAGACCAGTAGGTTATTACACTAGACCAGTAGGTTATTACACTAGACCAGTAGGTTATTACACTAGACCAGTAGGTTATTACACTAGACCAGTAGGTTATTACACTAGACCAGTAGGTTATTACACTAGACCAATAGGTTATTACACTAGACCAGTAGGTTATTACATTAGACCAGTAGAATGGAGGGAGGTCATTATAGAATAGGTTATTACACTAGACCAATAGGTTATTACACTAGACCAATAGGTTATTACACTAGAACAATAGGTTATTACACTAGATCAGTAGGTTATTACATTAGATCAGTAGGTTATTACACTAGACCAATAGGTTATTACACTAGACCAGTAGGTTATTACACTGGACCAATAGGTTATTACACTAGACCAGTAGGTTATTACACTAGACCAATAGGTTATTACACTAGACCAGTAGGTTATTACACTAGACCAGTAGAATGGAGGGAGATCATTATAGAATAGGTTATTACACTAGACCAGTAGGTTATTACACTAGTCCAGTAGGTTATTACACTAGACCAGTAGAATGAAGGGAGATCATTATATAATAGGTTATTACACTAGACCAGTAGGTTATTACACTAGACCAGTAGGTTATTACACTAGACCTATAGGTTATTACACTAGACCAGTAGGTTATTACACTAGACCAATAGGTTATTACACTAGACCAGTAGGTTATTACACTAGACCAGTAGAATGGAGGGAGATCATTATAGAATAGGTTATTACACTAGACCAGTAGGTTATTACACTAGACCAGTAGGTTATTACACTAGACCAGTAGGTTATTACACTAGACCAGTAGGTTATTACACTAGACCAATAGGTTATTACACTAGACCAGTAGGTTATTACACTAGACCAGTAGTTTATTACACTAGACCAGTAGGTTATTACACTAGACCAGTAGGCTATTACACTAAACCAATAGGTTATTACACTAGACCAATAGGTTATTACACTAGACCAGTAGGTTATTACACTAGACCAGTAGGTTATTACACTAGACCAGTAGGTTATTACACTAGACCAATAGGTTATTACACTAGACCAATAGAATGGAGGGAGATCATTATAGAATAGGTTATTACACTAGACCAGTAGGTTATTACACTACACCAATAGGTTATTACACTAGACCAGTAGGTTATTACACTAGATCAGTAGGTTATTACACTAGACCAGTATGTTATTACACTAGACCAGTAGGTTGTTACACTAGACCAGTAGGTTATTACACTAGACCAGTAGGTTATTACACTAGACCAGTAGGTTATTACACTAAACCAGTAGAATGGAGGGAGATCATTATAGAATAGGTTATTACACTAGACCAGTAGGTTATTACACTAGACCAGTAGGTTATTACACTAGACCAGTAGGTTATTACACTAGACCAATAGGTTATTACACTAGACCAGTAGGTTATTACACTAGACCAGTAGGTTATTACACTAGACCAGTAGGTTATTACACTAGACCAATAGGTTATTACACTAGACCAGTAGGTTATTACACTAGACCAGTAGGTTATTACACTAGACCAGTAGGTTGTTACACTAGACCAGTAGGTTATTACACTAGACCAGTAGGTTATTACACTAGACCAGTAGGTTATTACACTAGACCAGTAGGTTAATACACTAGACCAATAGGTTATTACACTAGACCAGTAGGCTATTACACTTGACCAGTAGGTTATTACACTAGACCAGTATGTTATTACACTAGACCAGTAGGTTGTTACACTAGACCAGTAGGTTATTACACTAGACCAGTAGGTTATTACACTAGACCAATAGGTTATTACACTAGACCAGTAGAATGGAGGGAGATCATTATAGAATAGGTTGTTACACTAGACCAATAGGTTATTACACTAGACCAGTAGGTTATTACACTACACCAATAGGTTATTACACTAGGCCAATAGGTTATTACACTAGACCAGTAGGTTATTACACTAGATCAGCAGGTTATTACACTAGACCAGTAGGTTATTACACTGGACCAGTAGGTTGTTACACTAGATCAGTAGGTTATTACACTAGACCAGTATGTTATTACACTAGACCAGTAGGTTGTTACACTAGACCAGTAGGTTATTACACTAGACCAGTAGGTTATTACACTAGACCAGTAGGTTATTACACTAGACCAGTAGGTTATTACACTAGACCAGTAGGTTGTTACACTAGACCAGTAGGTTATTACACTAAACCAGTAGAATGGAGGGAGATCATTATAGAATAGGTTATTACACTAGACCAGTAGGTTATTACACTAGACCAGTAGGTTATTACACTAGACCAGTAGGTTATTACACTAGACCAATAGGTTATTACACTAGACCAGTAGGTTATTACACTAGACCAGTAGGTTGTTACACTAGACCAGTAGGTTATTACACTAGACCAGTAGGTTATTACACTAGACCAGTAGGTTATTACACTAGACCAGTAGGTTATTACACTAGACCAATAGGCTATTACACTAGACCAGTAGGTTATTACACTAGACCAATAGGTTATTACACTAGACCAGTAGGTTATTACACTAGACCAGTAGGTTATTACACTAGACCAGTAGGTTATTACACTAGACCAGTAGGTTGTTACACTAGACCAGTAGGTTATTACACTAGACCAGTAGGTTATTACACTAGACCAATAGGTTATTACACTAGACCAGTAGAATGGAGGGAGATCATTATGGAATAGGTTGTTACACTAGACCAATAGGTTATTACACTAGACCAGTAGGTTATTACACTACACCAATAGGTTATTACACTAGGCCAATAGGTTATTACACTAGACCAGTAGGTTATTACACTAGATCAGCAGGTTATTACACTAGACCAGTAGGTTATTACACTGGACCAGTAGGTTGTTACACTAGACCAGTAGGTTATTACACTAGACCAGTAGAATGGAGGGAGATCATTATAGAATAGGTTATTACACTAGACCAGTAGGTTATTACACTGGACCAGTAGGTTATCACACTAGACCAGTAGGTTTCCCATCCCAGTTAAGTCCAAGTCAATGTGGGTTCCCATCCCAGTTAAGTCCAAGTCAATGTGGGTTCCCATGCCAGTTAAATGGGTTCCCATCCCGTTTAAATCCAAGTTAAATGGGTTCCCATCCCAGTTAAGTCCAAGTCAATGTGGGTTCCCATCCCAGTTAAGTCCAAGTCAATGTGGGTTCCCATCCCAGTTAAGTCCAAGTCAATGTGGGTTCCCATCCCAGTCAATGTGGGTTCTCATCCCAGTTAAGTCCCAGTCAATGTGGGTTCCCATCCCAGTTAAGTCCAAGTCAATGTGGGTTCCCATCCCAGTCAATGTGGGTTCCCATCCCAGTCAATGTGGGTTCCCATCCCAGTCAATGTGGGTTCCCATCCCAGTTAAGTCCCAGTCAATGTGGGTTCCCATCCCAGTCAATGTGGGTTCCCATCCCAGTCAATGTGGGTTCCCATCCCAGTCAATGTGGGTTCCCATCCCAGTCAATGTGGGTTCCCATCCCAGTCAATGTGGGTTCCCATCCCAGTTAAGTCCAAGTCAATGTGGGTTCCCATCCCAGTCAATGTGGGTTCCCATCCCAGTTAAGTCCAAGTCAATGTGGGTTCCCATCCCAGTCAATGTGGGTTCCCATCCCAGTTAAGTCCAAGTCAATGTGGGTTCCCATCCCAGTCAATGTGTGTTCCCATCCCAGTCAATGTGGGTTCCCATCCCAGTCAATGTGGGTTCCCATCCCAGTCAATGTGGGTTCCCATCCCAGTCAATGTGCCATCCCAGTCAATGTGGGTTCCCATCCCAGTCAATGTGGGTTCCCATCCCAGTCAATGTGGGTTCCCATCCCAGTCAATGTGGGTTTCCAGTGCATTTTCAACTCTTCTGATGATTTTCTCACAAATATTTTGTAATGCTTCTGATGAAAGACAACTCTAGTTTCTAGAAAACCACACTGCTACAGACAGTTGGAGGCCTTCTAATGAAAACCAGCCCTCTTTATTTCTAGAAAACCACAGTGTGTGTCTCTGTGTGTGTGGAGCAGAGGGGCTGTATTTGGGGAAGTCAGTATGAGTCATGTGTGTGGGCCTTTCTTCAGACAGGGTGGGGCTCTCTCTCTCTCTCTCTCTCTTCCTCCTCTCTCTCTCTCTCTCTCTCTCTCTTCCTCCTCTCTCTCTCTCTCTCTCTCTCTCTCTTTCTCTTCCTCCTCTCTCTCTCTCTCTCTCTCTCTCTCTCTCTCTCTTTCTCTTCCTCCTCTCTCTCTCTCTCTCTCTCTTCCTCCTCTCTCTCTCTCTCTCTCTCCTCCCCTTCCCTCTCTTCCTCCTCTCTCGCTCCTCCCCCTCCCTCTCTCGCTCCTCCCCCTCCTCTCTTCCTCCTCTCTCTCTCCCCCCTCTCTTCTGCTCTCTCTCTCTCTCTCTCTGTCTCTCTCTCTTCCTCCTCTCTCTCTCTCTCTCTCTCTCTCTCTTTCTCTTCCTCCTCTCTCTCTCTCTCTCTCTCTCTCTCTCTCTCTCTTTCTCTTCCTCCTCTCTCTCTCTCTCTCTCTCTTCCTCCTCTCTCTCTCTCTCTCTCTCCTCCCCTTCCCTCTCTTCCTCCTCTCTCGCTCCTCCCCCTCCCTCTCTCGCTCCTCCCCCTCCTCTCTTCCTCCTCTCTCTCTCCCCCCTCTCTTCTGCTCTCTCTCTCTCTCTCTCTGTCTCTCTCTCCCCCTCCCTCCCTCCCTCCCTCCCTCCCTCCCTCCCTCCCTCCCTCCCTCCCTCCCTCCCTCCCTCTCAATTCAATTCAAGGGGCTTTATTGGCATGGGAACACATGTTTACATCGCCAAAGCAAGTGAAATAGATAAACTCTCTCTCTCACACACACACACCACACACACACACACGTACACACACACACACAAAGAGCGGGGGAGGGAGAAGTTGTAAACCGGACACTGATAGTTTGAGTAAACAGTAGATAGTGTGTTTACTGATGTCATTAATCAGATCTCTGACAGACGCTTCCTGCCACATCGATACGTAGTGTAGACTGGGACTACACCACTTTATACTGTCAACAGGTTCATTACATTAGTAGACTGGGACTACACCACTTTATCAACAGGTTCATTACATTAGTAGACTGGGACTACACCACTTTATACTGTCAACAGGTTCATTACATTAGTAGACTGGGACTACACCACTTTATCAACAGGTTCATTACATTAGTAGACTGGGACTACACCACTTTATACTGTCAACAGGTTCATTACATTAGTAGACTGGGACTACACCACTTTATACTGTCAACAGGTTCATTACATTAGTAGACTGGGACTACACCACTTTATACTGTCAACAGGTTCATTACATTAGTAGACTACTGTACCCACAGTCCTCTCTGCTCTACCCTGGACTACATTACCCACAGTCCTCTCTGGTCTACCCGGAACTACTTTACCCACAGTCCTCTCTGGACTACATTACCTACAGTCCTCTCTGGTCTTCCCTGAACTACTTTACCCACAGTCCTCTCTGATGTGTCTGTTCTCTGATAGGCTGGTCGAGGCAGTGTGAGAGCCAGTGGAAACTTCAACGCCAACCAAGATGCAGAGACCCTCTACAAGGCCATGAAGGGACTGGGTCAGTGGTGTGTGTGGTCTGAATGTGATGCAAAGTGAGGGAGTAACCATGGCACCAAAGATTTGACTATGGTGTTTGTTGTTACCATAGGAACCGATGAGGATTCCATCATGAAGTTGTTGACGTCTCGTAGCAACAGCCAGAGACAGCAGATCAAAGCTGCATACAAGACCCTGCATGGCAAGGTCAGAACATAACTACAACCACAATATAACCACAATACAACCACAACCACAATATAACCACAATACAACCACAACCACAATACAACCACAATACAACTACAACCACAATACAACCACAATACAACTACAACCACAATACAACCACAATACAACCACAACCACAATACAACCACAATACAACTACAACCACAATACAACCACAACCACAATACAACCACAATACAACCACAACCATCATACAACCACAATACAACCACAAGCACAATACAACCACAATACATCCACAACCACAATATAACCACAATACAACCACAACCACAATACAACCACAATACAACCACAACCACAATACAACCACAATACAACCACAACCATCATACAACCACAATACAACCACAAGCACAATACAACCACAATACAACCACAAGCACAATACAAGCACAATACAACCACAACCACAATATAACCACAATACAACCACAACCACAATATAACCACAATACAACCACAATACAACCACAACCACAATACAACCGCAATACAACCACAACACAACCACAACACAACCACAATACAACCACAATACAACCACAACCACAATATAACCACAATACAACCACAATACAACCACAACCACAATACAACCACAACCTCAACACAACCGCAACCACAATACAACCACAATACAACCACAACCACAATACAACCACAACACAACCACAATACAACCACAATACAACAACAACCACAATACAACCACAACCTCAACACAACTACAATACAACCACAATACAACCACAATACAACCACAACCTCAACACAACCGCAATACAACCACAATACAACCGCAACCACAATACAACCACAATACAACCGCAACCACAATACAACCACAATACAACCACAACCACAATACAACCACAATACAACCACAACCACAATACAACCACAGTACAACCACAGTACAACCACAATACAACCACAACCACAATACAACCACAACACAACCACAACACAACCACAACCACAATACAACCACAATACAACCACAATACAACCACAACCACAATACAACCGCAACACAACCACAATACAACCACAACCACAATACAACCAGAACACAACCGGAACACAACCATAACACAACCACAATACAACCACAAGCACAATACAACCACAATACATCCACAACCACAATATAACCACAATACAACCACAACCACAATACAACCACAATACAACCACAACCACAATACAACCACAATACAACCACAACCATCATACAACCACAATACAACCACAAGCACAATACAACCACAATACAACCACAAGCACAATACAACCACAATACAACCACAACCACAATATAACCACAATATAACCACAACCACAATACAACCACAATACAACCACAACACAACCACAATACAACCACAATACAACCACAACCACAATATAACCACAATACAACCACAATACAACCACAACCACAATACAACCGCAATACAACCACAACACAACCACAACACAACCACAATACAACCACAATACAACCACAACCACAATATAACCACAATACAACCACAATACAACCACAACCACAATACAACCACAACCTCAACACAACCGCAACCACAATACAACCACAATACAACCACAACCACAATACAACCACAACACAACCACAATACAACCACAATACAACAACAACCACAATACAACCACAACCTCAACACAACTACAATACAACCACAATACAACCACAATACAACCACAACCTCAACACAACCGCAACCACAATACAACCACAATACAACCGCAACCACAATACAACCACAATACAACCGCAACCACAATACAACCACAATACAACCACAACCACAATACAACCACAATACAACCACAACCACAATACAACCACAGTACAACCACAGTACAACCACAATACAACCACAACCACAATACAACCACAATACAACCACAACACAACCACAACACAACCACAACCACAATACAACCACAATACAACCACAATACAACCACAACCACAATACAACCGCAACACAACCACAATACAACCACAACCACAATACAACCGGAACACAACCGGAACACAACCATAACACAACCATAACACATCCCTAAACACAACCATAACACAACCATAAACAACCATAACACATCCCTAAACACAACCATAACGCAACCATAACACATCCCTAAACACAACCATAACACAACCATAACACATCCCTAAACACAACCATAACACATCCCTAAACACATCCCTAAACACAACCATAAACAACCATAACACATCCCTAAACACAACCATAACACAACCATAACACAACCATAACACATTGTTATTATTGCTATTGTTATTATTATTATTATTGTTATTGTCTCATTCCCTTGTCTGTTTTTGACCTGTAGGATCTTAGACCATTATAATGTCACTGTACCCTGTAATGACATCTGTGACCCTGTGCATGTGACTATTAAACTCATCTAATGTCATCTACAACCACAACCATAACACAACCATAACACAATCCTCCCTCCATCTTTCTCTCTCTCTCCTCTCTCTCTCTCTCTCTCTCTCTCTCTCTCTCTCCCTCCTCTTGTCCTCCTCCCTCTCTCTCTCTCCCCTCTCTCTCCTCCTCTCCCCTCTCTCTCCTCCTCTCTCATCTCTCTCTCTCCTCCCCTCTCTCTCCTCCCCTCTCTCTCTCTCTCTCTCCTCCCTCCTCCTCATCCTCCTCTCTCTCTCCTCCCACCTCCATCCCTCCCTCCTCTCTCTCTCCTCCCCTCTCTCTCCTCTCCTCCCCTCTCTCTCTCCTCCCCTCTCTCTCTCTCCTCCCCTCTCTCTCTCCTCCCCTCTCTCTCTCTCCTCCCCTCTCTCTCTCTCCTCCTCTCTCTCTCTCCTCCCCTCTCTCTCCTCTCCTCCCTCCTCCTCCTCCTCTCTCTCTCCTCCCACCTCCCTCCCTCCTCTCTTCTCTCTCTCTCTCCTCCCCCCTCTTTCTCTCTCTCTCTCCCTCCCTCCCTCCTCTCTCCAGGACCTGGTAGGTGATCTGCAGGGTGAACTGGGGGGAAAGTTTGAGACTCTGGTAGTGGCTCTAATGACTCCGCCCATCCTCTACGATGTGACATCACTACGGAACGCCATCAAGGTATTTTACCCAGGACTAGTGATGTCATATCCTGTGAGTGACGGTGTGATGTCATAGTGACTGTGTGTTGATGTCACGGTGTAGGGGGCGGGGACCGATGAGAAGGTGCTGATTGAGATCCTGTCTTCTAGAACGGCCCAGCAGATTAAGGACATCACTGCTGCCTATCGCCAGGGTAACACACAGATACACACACACACACACACACACACACACACACACACTGACTCACTGATTGTGTGTGTGTTCCAGAGTTTAATAAGAACCTGGAGGAGGATGTAACAGGTGACACGTCAGGTCACTTCAGGAGACTGCTGGTCATCCTGCTACAGGTGAGGGGTCAGAGGTCAGGGGAACATAGATCTGGTATATATAGATGTGTGGGACATAGATCTGTACGAGCCAAAAGTTTGGACACCTACTCATTCCAGGGTTTTTATTTATTTTTTACTATTTTCTACATTGTAGAATAATAGTGAAGAAATCAGAACTCATAACACATATGGAATCATGTAGTAACCAAAAAAGTGCCTTGAAGACAGTTTTGCACACTCTTGGCATTCTCTCAACCAGCTTCATGAGGTAGTAACCTGCAGTTCAATTTT
>NC_143031.1:89013411-89028411 GCF_057628025.1 Oncorhynchus mykiss | reverse complement strand
GATGAAGGTAAGAATCTATTTTCTCCATACTAGGAAGAAGATCATTCTAATACTAGATATGTGTTTTTAGAACTGTATGTGTATGTGTGTGTGTGTGTGTGTGTGTGTGTGTAGGGTGCAGGAACTGACGACCAGACCTTAATCAGAGTGATGGTGAGTCGTAGTGAGGTGGACATGTTGGATATCAGAGCTGATTACAGACGCCTCTTCGCCAAGTCTCTGCACTCTGCTATACAGGTATATACTGAATATCTCTCTTCCCCTTGCTCTCAGTACTCTGCTATACAGGTACAATGGGGCAAAAAAGTATTTAGTCAGCCACCAATTGTGCAAGTTCTCCCACTTAAAAAGATGAGAGAGGCCTGTAATTTTCATCATAGGTACACTTCAACTATGACAGACAAAATGAGAAATAAAATCCAGAAAATCACATTGTAGGATTTTTTATTAATTTATTTGCAAATTATGGTGGAAAATAAGTATTTGGTCAATAACAAAAGTTTATCTCAATACTTTGTTATATACCCTTTGTTGGCAATGACTGAGGTCAAACGTTTACTGTAAGTCTTCACACACTGTTGCTGGTGTCCCTCCATGCACATCTCCTCTAGAGCTGAGTAAGTATGTGTGTGTTGCAGGGTGATACCTCTGGTGACTACCGTAAGGCCCTCCTCCTGCTCTGTGGCGGCAATGACGCGTAACCGTGGCGATGATCCCTGAAGGAGCGATACCTGGAGAGACCTCCTCTCTGAATGGCCCCTCTAGCTGTCAATCACTCTCTGAGTCCTGTGTAACCCAATAGGAGAGCTCTGCTGGCCACGGTGCAGCACTGTGATAGGTTATGATAGGTTTAATCCTGTGTGTATCTGTAGCTAACATCCTTAAAGCTTTACTCTGCTTCATATCTACATCACTAAAGTCATAATAATGCTGGAAGTCATGTTTTACTGTCAGTTCTATAACAACTAAAGACTGTTTTCATGTTTTTACTGTTTGTAAGACAAGACTGAAGACATAATAAACATTTTGACAGCAGGTTTGTAGTGAGATGACCTGGTCGCTAGGAGACACAACTGTTAACTTTTATTCAGTTATCCGTAGTTTGAAGTTTTATTGGGATTATAACAACACATGATATGCAGTCATCTAAAATAACATTTAACCAATTCCAGTCCAGAGCAGTGGGATCAAACTGTAGAACCCAGTTTCTACATTTATAAAAACAGATTTTTTTAAAAACAAAACCACTACATTTTTATCTCTGGGACCCTCAGGACGACAAAGGACGACAAAGAGGTGAATGTATCAAACCAGTGTTTTGTTGTTGTGTACTATCCTCAAACAAAAGCATGGTATTTTTTTGTTGTTGTAAAAGCTACTGAAATTGGACACTGCAGTTAGATTAACATTAATTTATGAATTTGAGCTTTCTGCCCATATAAGACATGTCTATGTCCCGGAATTGGCTGTTGTTTACAGAGTAATTCTAGTCACATTATCGCATATTGAGCAACAACTGTCCCGGTTTAGGGACACCAATCCCATTAACCTCTTTGGGCTAGGGGGCAGTATTTCCCATAGAGGTTAACCTCTTTGGGCTAGGGGGCAGTATTTCCCATAGAGGTTAACCTCTTTGGGCTAGGGGGCAGTATTTCCCATAGAGGTTAACCTCTTTGGGCTAGGGGGCAGTATTTCCCATAGAGTTTAACCTCTTTGGGCTAGGGGGCAGTATTTCCCATAGAGGTTAACCTCTTTGGGCTAGGGGGCAGTATTTCCCATAGAGGTTAACCTCTTTGGGCTAGGGGGCAGTATTTCCCATAGAAGTTAACCTCTTTGGGCTAGGGGGCAGTATTTCCCATAGAGTTTAACCTCTTTGGGCTAGGGGGCAGTATTTCCCATAGAGGTTAACCTCTTTGGGCTAGGGGGCAGTATTTTCACGTCCGGATGTGTAACGATCGTCATTGGAATGAGGTGAGGACCAAAGCACAGGTAAGTGTTCATCATATATTTATTAAACCGAGAACACTAAACAAAATAACAAAGGAGAAACGAAACAGTTCTGAAAGGTGACATACACACAACAGAAAATAATCACCCACAACTCAAAAGTGAAACCAGGCTACCTAAATATGGTTCTCAATCAGGGACAACGATAAACAGCTGCCTCTGATTGAGAACCATACCAGGCCAAACATAGATATCCCAAATTATAGAAAAAGGAACATAGACAACCCACCCAACTCACGTCCTGACCATACCAAAACAAAGACATACTAAAAGAACTGTCAGAACGTGACAGGATGAAAAGCGTGCCAAAAGTAAACTGCCTGCTCCTCAGGCCCAGAAGCTTGGATATAATTGGTAGATTTAGATAGAAAACACTCTACAGTTTCTAAAACTGTTAAAATATTGTCTGTGAATATAACAACTTATTTGGCAGGCGAAACCCCGAGGACAAACCATCCAGGGTTTTTTTGTTGAGGTCACTGTGTTTTTAATTGGTTTTCTATGGGAAACTATATTTATTAGGCACCTGGTTGCAGTTCCTATGGCTTCCACTAGATGTCACCAGTCACCAATGTCACCAATACCTGACCACTGTGACTGACCCTAAACAGAGAGGACACAGTGGCAGAATACCTGACCACTGTGACTGACCCTAAACAGAGAGTACACAGTGGCAGAATACCTGACCACTGTGACTGACCCTAAACAGAGAGGACACAGTGGCAGAATACCTGACCACTGTGACTGACCCTAAACAGAGTACACAGTGGCAGAATACCTGACCACTGTGACTGACCCTAAACAGAGAGGACACAGTGGCAGAATACCTGACCACTGTGACTGACCCTAAACAGAGAGGACACAGTGGCAGAATACCTGACCACTGTGACTGACCCTAAACAGAGGGCACAGTGGCAGAATACCTGACCACTGTGACTGACCCTAAACAGAGTACACAGTGGCAGAATACCTGACCACTGTGACTGACCCTAAACAGAGAGGACACAGTGGCAGAATACCTGACCACTGTGACTGACCCTAAACAGAGAGGACACAGTGGCAGAATACCTGACCATTGTGACTGACCCTAAACAGAGAGGACACAGTGGCAGAATACCTGACCACTGTGACTGACCCAAACATAAGGAAAGCTTTGACTACAGTACCAGTTAAAAGTTTGGACAAACCTACTCATTCAAGGGGTTTTCTTTATTTTCATAATTTTCTACATTGTAGAATAATAGTGAAGACGTCAGAACTATGAAACAACACATGGAATCATGAAGTAACCAAAAAAGTGTTACAAAAATCCAAATACATTTTAGATCCTTCAAAGTAGTCACCCTTTGCCCTGATGACAGCTTCGCACACTCCTGGTATTCTCTCAACCAGCTTCACCAGGAATGCTTTTCCAACAGTCTTGAAGGAGTTCCCACATATGCTGAGCACTTGTTGGCTGTTTTTCCTTCACTCTGCGGTCCAACCCATCCCAAACCATCTTAATTGGGTTGAGGTCGGCTGATTGTGGAGGCCAGGTCATCTGATGCAGCACTCCATCACTCTCCTTCTTGGTCAAATAGCCCTTACACAGCCTGGAGGTGTGTTGGGTCATTGTCCTGTTGAAAAACAAATGATAGTCCCACTTAGCCCAAACCAGATGGGCGTATCGCTGCAGAATGCTGTGGTAGCCATGCTGGTTAAGTGTGCCTTGAATTCTAAATAAATCACACACAGTGTCACCAGCAAAGCACCCCCACACCATCACACCATCACACCCCCACACCATCACACCTCCTCCTCCTTGCTTCACGGAGGGAACCACACATGCGGAAATCATCCCTTTACCTACTCTGTGTCTCACAAAGACATGGCGGTTAGAACAACAAATCTCAAATTTGAACTCCTCAGACCAAAGGACAGATTTCCACCAGTCTAATGTCCATTGCTCGTGTTTCTTGGCCCAAGCAAGTCTCTTCTTATTATTGGTGTCCTTTAGTAGTGGTTTCTTTGCAGCAATTCGACCATGGATACCTGATTCACGCAGTCTCCTCTGAACAGTGCATCAATCAAGACAACATTTTAATCAAATGACAGATAAAAAGAGGGAGGGATTCGCTCACACTACACTGAGGTCTTAGGGAATTATTTGTTTCAAATACAAAATGCTCTTAGTTTTAGAGATGTTCAGGACCATTTCATTACTGGCCTCCCATTCTAAAACGGTGTGCAATTCTTCGTTTAGGGTTGCAGTGATTTCACAGTGGTGGTTGCTGACGTGTATAGGGTTGAATCATCAGCATACATGGACACAGAGGCTTTGTTTACTGCCAGTGGCAGGTCAAATGATAACATTATAAAAGTGTAGAGGGCCTAGAGAGCTTCCCTGCGGAACACCACAGGTGCATGTTTATCAATAATTGGAAGAAGCAATTTCATAAACTCATCAAGTGCAGCGTCTGGATGCTCCTTATTAATCACATCAGACCAACAAATTATTTTGAACCAGTGGAGGCTCCTCAAAGGAGGAAGGGGAGAACCATCCTCAGTGAATTTCATAAAAATATAGATTTCTAAACATTTCAAAAGTTATCCTTTTTAGATAAAACTATACTAAATATATTCATATTTCACCAAACAATTGATTAGAACACACTGTTTTGCAATGAAGGTCTACAGTAGCCTCAACAGCACTCTGTAGGGTAGCACTATGGTGTAGCCGGAGGACATCTAGCTTCCGTCCTCCTCTTGGTACATTGACTTCAATACAAAACCTAGGAGGCTCTTGGTTCTCACCCCATTCCATAGACTTACAGAGTAATTATGAAAACTTCAGGAGGACGTCCTCCAACCTATCGGAGCTCTTGCAGTATGAACTGACATGTTGTCCACCCAATCAAAGGATCAGAGAATTAATTTAGTACTGAAAGCACAAGCTACAGCTAGCTAGCACTGCAGTGCATAACATGTGGTGAGTAGTTGACTCAAAGAGAGAGAAAGACAATAGTTGAACAGTTTTCAACAAATGTATTTCTTCAAAAATGAAGGAGAGGCAAGAGACAGAGAGAGAGAGTGTCATTTTTTTCACTTTCAGTTTCACTTACTTAGCTAGCAAATGCAGCTGGCTAGTTTAGCCTACTGAAACACCCTGCTCAAATAGAGGAATGCTCTGTTAGCTAGCTGGCTATAACAGAGGGATGTTATGTTAGCTAACTGGGGAGGAGATGCACTGAGGAGGAGATGCACTGCAGTACTTAATGCAGCTGGTGGCCACACCAGATACTGACTGTTACTTTTGATTTTGACCCCCCCTCTTTGTTCAGGGACACATTATTGTATTTCTGTTAGTCACATGTCTGTGGAACTTGTTCAGTTTATGTCTCAGTTGTTGAATCTTGTTATGTTCAAGTTTGCTGAAAATAAACGCAGTTGACAGTGAGAGGACGTTTTTTTGTTTGTTGCTGAGTTTATGTATAGATGGACGGACAGACAGACAGCAGGACGAAAGACAGTGGAGACGGCGTAACTCAGCGAACTGACATCTTTATTCACAGATTCAGAGCCTGCAGTGACATCAGTCGTGACATCACAGTCCTGACATCACCGATATGACATCACAGTCAATGCGATGGTTACAGCTGTCAAACAACAAGCAGCTAGCGTCCGCTAGCTAACATGCTAACATGGTTTTGTAGCTAGTGTCTGCTAACATGCTAACATGGTTTGGTAGCTAGCGTCCGCTAACATGCTAACATATTATATTAAAAAATATATAAAACTTTCAAAGGTGTTGAAAGCGTATAAAATGTACAAGTCATTGAGATGAGTCAGTGGTTCCAGCTGAGTAGAAACAAACAGAACACGTGTCTATAATAACTCTGATATATCAAATTGAGATGAGTCAGTGGTTCCAGCTGAGTAGAAACAAACAGAACACGTGTCTATAATAACTCTGATATTTCAAATTGAGATGAGTCAGTGGTTCCAGCTGAGTAGAAACAAACAGAACACGTGTCTATAATAACTCTGATATATCAAATTGAGATGAGTCAGTGGTTCCAGCTGAGTAGAAACAAACAGAACACGTGTCTATAATAACTCTGATATATCAAATTGAGATGAGTCAGTGGTTCCAGCTGAGTAGAAACAAACAGAACACGTGTCTATAATAACTCTGATATATCAAATCAACTATATAGAAATAATCCACCAACACGTTCACACAGGTGTAATGTTCAGAAACTACGGTGATGTCAGACAGAACTAGTGTTGTGATTGGGCGATGGGAACGTACAGGGCATCATTTGGGCTACTGTAATTGGCTGGCAGCTAAGGTCCTTATCCAATCAGGTTGTTGTGGGGCGGAGATCAGCAGAGTTCTGTCTTCTTGGGTTGTTGTTGTTTTTTTCTCTTTCCCACCTTTGTTTCTCTACCAGTTTTCTTGGCCCCTGAGGAAGAGAACAGAACATTTATTAACAGCATCAAAATACACAAGGAGTGAGGGAGGGAGAGAGGAGGGGAGGAGGGGAGAGACGAGAGGGGAGGAGAGAAGAGGAGAGGAGGAGAGAGGTAGAGAAGGAGAGAGGAGGGGAGGAGGGGAGAGACGAGAGGGGAGGAGAGAGGAGAGGAGGAGAGAGGTAGAGAAGGAGAGAAAGAATAAAAGAGAGACCAATGACAGAAAGAGAAGGACAGAAGAGATGCTTCGTGGTGCTCTAATCAGTTTGTGTGGGACTAGGGGACTAGGAGACTGGGAGACTAGGGGCCTAGGAGACTGGGAGACTTGGAGACTAGGGGCCTAGGAGACTAGAAGACTAGGGGACTGGGAGACTAGGGGACTAGGAGACTAGGGGACTAGGAGACTAGGGGACAAGAGACTAGGGGACTAGGAGACTAGGGGACTAGGAGACTGGGAGACGGTATCAGTAGCAGTGGACTGGGACTAGGGGACGGTATCAGTAGCAGTGGACTAGGAGACGGTATCAGTCCCCAGCTGTTCCCAAACTCCACGGCACAGGTTCTCTTCACAATCCTGTAGCATTCTTGAGGGGCCTTGGTATTTCTGATACTGACTTCCTCTCCTGGGTGCTCGTACCTTGGCTGAGTCATAGTTGCGGTATGTCTGCCTGAGCGTGAGGTCTGTGCTGCCCGGCTCAACCCGGCTCATGTACACTCTGTTGCCGGTTACGGGTGGCTATCCGAAGACAGAGGGCGGCCAGGCTCGGTGGGTAAGCCCCACCGCTTGCCTCTCTTCCCTGGGTCGCTCTTCTTTTCAGTTCGCTGCAGCTAGCGACTGGAACGAGCTGCAACAAACACTCATCAAACACTTATCTCAATCTCTTCATTAAAATACTTAATCATGGACACTCTTACTGACAGTTGAGGCTGATGTATTGTTGTCTCTACCGGTGCTGGGTGCCGGCCGGTTACCGTCTTACCGCCTTAACCGAGTGAGGCTCGTTGTGACAACAGTACCCCCAAGTGGCCAATCAGGGTACGTCACTGATCACTGAGCCCTGGTACCCAGAGTGGGCCGGGCTTTAGGCAAACCTTGGCACAATACAGTTTCTTCAACCCTGAGTTCCGCAGTGTTCACGGGTTTTAAAACGTGTGTCTCCTGCAGTTCAATGAAAAGGGTCCCTTCTCCATGTTCAGACTCACAGTTGTCAAGAGTGGTGGTTATTTTTCCAATTCCAATCTCTCCCAGTCCACAAAGTGGTGTCCCGCCCCTTCAGAGTCATGGGAGGCTCGCTGTCTGCTCTGACCAATGGCGGGCATGCGTAGTGTCGCCCTGGATCATACGAATAGTAGCCTCTGCAGGGTCCCCAACAGCCAGATGTTCCGGGTTTTCAGGGGAAATGGAGAGAGAGCCTATGACGTGACTTCTGCTTTTGGACATTAACAAGGCATCACTCCAAGGTGACACTCCTCCTCCTCATTTACTAGATTGGTTGAACAGAACAGAACCTCCCCAACAGTTATTTTTCTTCTCGTCAAAACCAGGATGTAGGGAACCTAGTTTCTGGCTTTTCTTTTTTATGCCTGCTAATCAAATCAAATCAAATCAAATTTTATTTGTCACATACACATGGTTAGCAGATGTTAATGCGAGTGTAGCGAAATGCTTGTGCTTCTAGTTCCGACAATGCAGTAATAACCAACAAATAATCTAACTAACAATTCCAAAACTACTGTCTTGTACACAGTGTGAGGGGATAAAGAATATGTACATAAGGATATATGAATGAGTGATGGTACAGAGCAGCATAGGCAAGATACAGTAGATGGTATCGAGTACAGTATATACATATGAGATGAGTATGTAAACAAAGTGGCATAGTTAAAGTGGCTAGTGATACATGTATTACATAAGGATACAGTCGATGATATAGAGTACAGTATATACGTATGCATATGAGATGAATAATGTAGGGTAAGTAACATTATATAAGGTAGCATTGTTTAAAGTGGCTAGTGATATATTTACATCATTTCCCATCAATTCCCATTATTAAAGTGGCTGAAGTTGAGTCAGTGTCAGTGTGTTGGCAGCAGCCACTCAATGTTAGTGGTGGCTGTTTAACAGTCTGATGGCCTTGAGATAGAAGCTGTTTTTCAGTCTCTCGGTCCCAGCTTTGATGCACCTGTACTGACCTCGCCTTCTGGATGATAGCGGGGTGAACAGGCAGTGGCTCGGGTGGTTGATGTCGTTGATGATCTTTATGGCCTTCCTGTGACATCGGGTGGTGTAGGTGTCCTGGAGGGCAGGTAGTTTGCCCCCGGTGATGCGTTGTGCAGACCTCACCACCCTCTGGAGAGCCTTACGGTTGAGGGCGGAGCAGTTGCCGTACCAGGCGGTGATACAGCCCGCCAGGATGCTCTCGATTGTGCATCTGTAGAAGTTTGTGAGTGCTTTTGGTGACAAGCCGAATTTCTTCAGCCTCCTGAGGTTGAAGAGGCGCTGCTGCGCCTTCTTCACAATGCTGTCTGTGTGAGTGGACCAATTCAGTTTGTCTGTGATGTGTATGCCGAGGAACTTAAAACTTGCTACCCTCTCCACTACTGTTCCATCGATGTGGATAGGGGGGTGTTCCCTCTGCTGTTTCCTGAAGTCCACAATCATCTCCTTAGTTTTGTTGACGTTGAGTGTGAGGTTATTTTCCTGACACCACACTCCGAGGGCCCTCACCTCCTCCCTGTAGGCCGTCTAAGTTAGGTTACGTGAACAGTGATGTCGGGGTACAGGCTACAACTTGTTGTTCGTCCCGCCACGCTTCTGCAGCGTCATCAGGCCGACTATTCCCGAGGCTTCAGTGCCTGTTTTGAGGGAGGAAATATCCTCCCGTCTCCAGAAGCAGGCAATCCGTTGAAGATCCAAGATGGCTGGTGCAGCCGGTATTTCCTGGTTCCGAAAAGGGAGAGGACTTTACGTCCCATTCTAGACCTATGTGCCCTCAGCAAGCACCTCAGAGTCTACAAACTCACAACTCTCACAAGCACCTCAGAGTCTACAAACTCACAACGCTCACAAGCCGCCTCCGGAGTCTATAAACTCACAACGCTCACAAGCCGCCTCCGGAGTCTACAAACTCACAACGCTCACAAGCACCTCAGAGTCTACAAACTCACAACGCTCACAAGCACCTCAGAGTCTACAAACTCACAACGCTCACAAGCACCTCAGAGTCTACAAACTCACAACGCTCACAAGCACCTCAGAGTCTACAAACTCACAACGCTCACAAGCACCTCAGAGTCTACAAACTCACAACGCTCACAAGCACCTCAGAGTCTACAAACTCACAACTCTCACAAGCACCTCAGAGTCTACAAACTCACAACGCTCACAAGTACCTCAGAGTCTACAAACTCACAACGCTCACAAGCACCTCAGAGTCTACAAACTCACAACGCTCACAAGCCGCCTCCGGAGTCGTCAAGGGAGCAAGGAATGTAACACACATCTACTGTCCCGTATTCAGTCTCTAGTCTTCCACAGAAACCAGAAAATTACCTGTCTGACTCCACATCAGCACATTCTGTTTCTAGGTCCTGAGCTAGACTCACTTGCGTATCATGCTTTTCTATCCCCACAGAGGGTGTCTGAGTTCCGGCTCTGCTCAGCCAAACTTCGGTTATGTCACAAAGGGCGTTGTTGCCAGGGCTACGCCCTACTTCTACTGGGGACAATGGCTTCTGTGATGTAAGTTCTTCCCCTTGGGCTATTGTTCATGTGGCCCTTCCAGCGCTGAATGCTAACCAATCACCTGGATGCATTGCGCAGCCTAAGCCGGTCACTTTGGGTGTCAGGTCTATGGGCCATGAACCAGTGCTGGACCCTCTGCTATTGTCAGGGGGCTCCCATGGACTCAGTTGTATCCCACAAGGTGATCACTACAGACACATTCCCCTGAGGGTGGGGTGCGCTGTTAGAAAGGCAACCGATTCTGGGGGTATCGACATTGGTGTGGATCGCACTGCATATCAATTACCCAGAGATCCTAACGGTATATCTGACACTAAGGCGCTTTCCCCTGAGGGTGGGGTGCGCTGTTAGAAAGGCAACCGATTCTGGGGGTATCGACATTGGTGTGGATCGCACTGCATATCAATTACCCAGAGATCCTACCGGTATATCTGACACTAAGGCGCTTTCCCCTGCTTTGGTCGGGCCAGTGGTGGCGTGCATCAACGGGGACGGGGAGAGACTCGATCTACCTCCTCAACTTGGATCGCTCCCTATTGCTGGGAGCAGTGTGCACATGCTTTCACTCCGGGAAACACATGTCCCCGGTTGCCTCAGTTTGGGTGCAGATTAGCCTCCACTCTCAGGGGTGGTGGTCTCCCAGATAAGGGAAATCTTCAGCAGGGCCGACATAAATCTTTAGACATCACATTACACAACTTGCATTGTCGTCTGTTTTTCCTCGATGAGGGAGTCGAGCACTTCACTGGCCTCGGATCCTCCTTTACACATTTCCTCCCGTGAAGCTGATTCAGCCGTCGTTGGAGAGGGTGCACCTCAGGGGCTTGCTGTTGACTCTTGTGGCTCCCCATTGGTCCAAGCAACCTTGATTTGTGGAGATCATTCACCTGTTGTGGTGGGGTCCTGTGGCAACTCTGCCTCGTGATTTGTTGGGAGAGTTGTCTGTCATGTCTGCCTCGTGATTTGTTGGGAGAGTTGTCTGTCATGTCTCCCTCATGATTTGTTGGGAAAGTTGTCTGTCATGTCTGCCTCGTGATTGGTTGGGAGAATTGTCTGTCATGTCTGCCTCGTGATTGGTTGGGAGAGTTGTCTGGCATGAAGAGGACCCACCCTGTTGTTTTCCCTTTATGGTCATTTGAAACCAGATCCTAGTCACTGCTGGATCGGCGTTTTCAAGACTAGAAAATAGCCACTAGAGAAGTGTGTGTCTTTATACCTGTGTGTGTGTGTGTGTGTGTGTGTGTGTGTGTGTGTGTGTGTGTGTGTGTACCTACTCTTCAAACACATCCTCCGTATCCATCCTCCTGTAGTACTTGGCCAGTTTGACTGACAGGATGATGCTGGGAACCAGGAACACACAGCAACCACCCAGACCGAACCAGAACGTGTTCTATAAGACACAGAGATACATAACCTTAACTCAGACCAAACCAGAACAACACACACATAGATATAACCTCACACACACACACAGACACACCAACACACACAGCACATACCAATACACACACCGACACACACCGACACACACCGACACACACATCACACACACCGACCCAAACACACACAGCACATGCCGACACACACACCGACACATACACAAACACACACAGCACATACTGACAAACACACACAGCACACACCAACACAAACAGACAGCTCCTGTGTATCTTACCACTGAGTCGACTATGAAGCTGCAGGCAACGATCTCCATGGAGTCAATGATGTTACTGATGGGCTTACACTGAGACACCTCCCCTGTCAGCTAGGACACATTACATTATGGAGGAGAGGTTACTGATGGGCTGACACTGAGACACCTCCCCTGTCAGCTAGGATACATTACATTATGGAGGAGAGGTTACTGATGGGCTGACACTGAGACACCTCCCCTGTCAGCTAGGATACATTACATTATGGAGGTTACTGATGGGCTGACACTGAGACACCTCCCCTGTCAGCTAGGACACATTACATTATGGAGGAGAGGTTACTGATGGGCTGACACTGAGACACCTCCCCTGTCAGCTAGGATACATTACATTATGGAGGAGAGGTTACTGATGGGCTGACACTGAGACACCTCCCCTGTCAGCTAGGACACATTACATTATGGAGGAGAGGTTACTGATGGGCTGACACTGAGACACCTCCCCTGTCAGCTAGGACACATTACATTATGGAGGAGAGGTTACTGATGGGCTGACACTGAGACACCTCCCCTGTCAGCTAGGACACATTACATTATGGAGGAGAGGTTACTGATGGGCTGACACTGAGACACCTCCCCTGTCAGCTAGGACACATTACATTATGGAGGAGAGGTTACTGATGGGCTGACACTGAGACACCTCCCCTGTCAGCTAGGATACATTACATTATGGAGGAGAGGTTACTGATGGGCTGACACTGAGACACCTCCCCTGTCAGCTAGGACACATTACATTATGGAGGAGAGGTTACTGATGGGCTGACACTGAGACACCTCCCCTGTCAGCTAGGACACATTACATTATGGAGGAGAGGTTACTGATGGGCTGACACTGAGACACCTCCCCTGTCAGCTAGGACACATTACATTATGGAGGAGAGGTTACTGATGGGCTGACACTGAGACACTTCCCCTGTCAGCTAGGACACATTACATTATGGAGGAGAGGTTACTGATGGGCTGACACTGAGACACCTCCCCTGTCAGCTAGGACACATTACATTATGGAGGTTACTGATGGGCTGACACTGAGACACCTCCCCTGTCAGCTAGGACACATTACATTATGGAGGAGAGGTTACTGATGGGCTGACACTGAGACACCTCCCCTGTCAGCTAGGACACATTACATTATGGAGGTTACTGATGGGCTGACACTGAGACACCTCCCCTGTCAGCTAGGATACATTACATTATGGAGGAGAGGTTACTGATGGGCTGACACTGAGACACTTCCCCTGTCAGCTAGGACACATTACATTATGGAGGAGAGGTTACTGATGGGCTGACACTGAGACACCTCCCCTGTCAGCTAGGACACATTACATTATGGAGGAGAGGTTACTGATGGGCTGACACTGAGACACCTCCCCTGTCAGCTAGGACACATTACATTATGGAGGTTACTGATGGGCTGACACTGAGACACCTCCCCTGTCAGCTAGGATACATTACATTATGGAGGAGAGGTTACTGATGGGCTGACACTGAGACACCTCCCCTGTCAGCTAGGACACATTACATTATGGAGGTTACTGATGGGCTGACACTGAGACACCTCCCCTGTCAGCTAGGACACATTACATTATGGAGGTTACTGATGGGCTGACACTGAGACACCTCCCCTGTCAGCTAGGACACATTACATTATGGAGGAGAGGTTACTGATGGGCTGACACTGAGACACCTCCCCTGTCAGCTAGGACACATTACATTATGGAGGAGAGGTTACTGATGGGCTGACACTGAGACACCTCCCCTGTCAGCTAGGATACATTACATTATGGAGGTTACTGATGGGCTGACACTGAGACACCTCCCCTGTCAGCTAGGACACATTACATTATGGAGGAGAGGTTACTGATGGGCTGACACTGAGACACCTCCCCTGTCAGCTAGGACACATTACATTATGGAGGAGAGGTTACTGATGGGCTGACACTGAGACACCTCCCCTGTCAGCTAGGACACATTACATTATGGAGGAGAGGTTACTGATGGGCTGACACTGAGACACCTCCCCTGTCAGCTAGGACACATTACATTATGGAGGAGAGGTTACTGATGGGCTGACACTGAGACACTTCCCCTGTCAGCTAGGACACATTACATTATGGAGGAGAGGTTACTGATGGGCTGACACTGAGACACCTCCCCTGTCAGCTAGGATACATTACATTATGGAGGAGAGGTTACTGATGGGCTGACACTGAGACACCTCCCCTGTCAGCTAGGACACATTACATTATGGAGGAGAGGTTACTGATGGGCTGACACTGAGACACCTCCCCTGTCAGCTAGGATACATTACATTATGGAGGTTACTGATGGGCTGACACTGAGACACCTCCCCTGTCAGCTAGGATACATTACATTATGGAGGAGAGGTTACTGATGGGCTGACACTGAGACACCTCCCCTGTCAGCTAGGACACATTACATTATGGAGGAGAGGTTACTGATGGGCTGACACTGAGACACCTCCCCTGTCAGCTAGGACACATTACATTATGGAGGAGAGGTTACTGATGGGCTGACACTGAGACACCTCCCCTGTCAGCTAGGACACATTACATTATGGAGGAGAGGTTACTGATGGGCTGACACTGAGACACCTCCCCTGTCAGCTAGGACACATTACATTATGGAGGAGAGGTTACTGATGGGCTGACACTGAGACACCTCCCCTGTCAGCTAGGACACATTACATTATGGAGGAGAGGTTACTGATGGGCTGACACTGAGACACCTCCCCTGTCAGCTAGGACACATTACATTATGGAGGAGAGGTTACTGATGGGCTGACACTGAGACACCTCCCCTGTCAGCTAGGACACATTACATTATGGAGGTTACTGATGGGCTGACACTGAGACACCTCCCCTGTCAGCTAGGATACATTACATTATGGAGGAGAGGTTACTGATGGGCTGACACTGAGACACCTCCCCTGTCAGCTAGGATACATTACATTATGGAGGAGAGGTTACTGATGGGTGACACTGAGACACCTCCCCTGTCAGCTAGGACACATTACATTATGGAGGAGAGGTTACTGATGGGCTGACACTGAGACACCTCC
>NC_143031.1:88980911-89008411 GCF_057628025.1 Oncorhynchus mykiss | reverse complement strand
ATGCTAATCGGTAATAACCAATAATAACACAAACACCATTTATTTTCTCTCACACAAATACACAACACTGTTCAGAACAACAACATCACAACACACACCGAGTACCACAGCGTATCACAACACACACCGAGTACCACAGCGTATTACAACACACACCGAGTACCACAGCGTATTACAACACACACCGAGTACCACAGCGTATTACAACACACACCGAGTACCACAGCGTATCACAACACCAAAACACAACACTGCTCAGAACAACAACATCACAACACACACCGAGTACCACAGCGTATTACAACACACACCGAGTACCACAGCGTATTACAACACACACCGAGTACCACAGCGTATCACAACACACACCGAGTACCACAGCGTATTACAACACACACCGAGTACCACAGCGTATTACAACACACACCGAGTACCACAGCGTATCACAACACACACCGAGTACCACAGCGTATCACAACACACACCGAGTACCACAGCGTATCACAACACACACCGAGTACCACAGCGTATTACAACACACACCGAGTACCACAGCGTATCACAACACACACCGAGTACCACAGCGTATCACAACACCAATACACAACACTGTTCAGAACAACAACATCACAACACACACCGAGTACCACAGCGTATTACAACACACACCGAGTACCACAGCGTATTACAACACACACCGAGTACCACAGCGTATTACAACACACACCGAGTACCACAGCGTATTACAACACACACCGAGTACCACAGCGTATTACAACACACACCGAGTACCACAGCGTATCACAACACACACCGAGTACCACAGCGTATTACAACACACACCGAGTACCACAGCGTATTACAACACACACCGAGTACCACAGCGTATCACAACACACACCGAGTACCACAGCGTATTACAACACACACCGAGTACCACAGCGTATTACAACACACACCGAGTACCACAGCGTATTACAACACACACCGAGTACCACAGCGTATCACAACACACACCGAGTACCACAGCGTATTACAACACACACCGAGTACCACAGCGTATCACAACACACACCGAGTACCACAGCGTATCACAACACACACCGAGTACCACAGCGTATTACAACACACACCGAGTACCACAGCGTATTACAACACACACCGAGTACCACAGCGTATCACAACACACACCGAGTACCACAGCGTATTACAACACACACCGAGTACCACAGCGTATTACAACACACACCGAGTACCACAGCGTATCACAACACACACCGAGTACCACAGCGTATTACAACACACACCGAGTACCACAGCGTATCACAACACACACCGAGTACCACAGCGTATCACAACACACACCGAGTACCACAGCGTATCACAACACACACCGAGTACCACAGCGTATCACAACACACACCGAGTACCACAGCGTATTACAACACACACCGAGTACCACAGCGTATTACAACACACACCGAGTACCACAGCGTATTACAACACACACCGAGTACCACAGCGTATTACAACACAAAAACACAACACTGCTCAGAACAACAACATTACAACACACACCGAGTACCACAGCGTATTACAACACACACCGAGTACCACAGCGTATTACAACACAAAAACACAACACTGCTCAGAACAACAACATTACAACACACACCGAGTACCACAGCGTATTACAACACACACCGAGTACCACAGCGTATTACAACACCAATACACAACACTGTTCAGAACAACAACATCACAACACACACCGAGTACCACAGCGTATTACAACACACACCGAGTACCACAGCGTATTACAACACACACCGAGTACCACAGCGTATTACAACACACACCGAGTACCACAGCGTATTACAACACACACCGAGTACCACAGCGTATTACAACACACACCGAGTACCACAGCGTATCACAACACACACCGAGTACCACAGCGTATTACAACACACACCGAGTACCACAGCGTATTACAACACACACCGAGTACCACAGCGTATCACAACACACACCGAGTACCACAGCGTATTACAACACACACCGAGTACCACAGCGTATTACAACACACACCGAGTACCACAGCGTATTACAACACACACCGAGTACCACAGCGTATCACAACACACACCGAGTACCACAGCGTATTACAACACACACCGAGTACCACAGCGTATCACAACACACACCGAGTACCACAGCGTATCACAACACACACCGAGTACCACAGCGTATTACAACACACACCGAGTACCACAGCGTATTACAACACACACCGAGTACCACAGCGTATCACAACACACACCGAGTACCACAGCGTATTACAACACACACCGAGTACCACAGCGTATTACAACACACACCGAGTACCACAGCGTATCACAACACACACCGAGTACCACAGCGTATTACAACACACACCGAGTACCACAGCGTATCACAACACACACCGAGTACCACAGCGTATCACAACACACACCGAGTACCACAGCGTATCACAACACACACCGAGTACCACAGCGTATCACAACACACACCGAGTACCACAGCGTATTACAACACACACCGAGTACCACAGCGTATTACAACACACACCGAGTACCACAGCGTATTACAACACACACCGAGTACCACAGCGTATTACAACACAAAAACACAACACTGCTCAGAACAACAACATTACAACACACACCGAGTACCACAGCGTATTACAACACACACCGAGTACCACAGCGTATTACAACACAAAAACACAACACTGCTCAGAACAACAACATCACAACACACACCGAGTACCACAGCGTATCACAACACACACCGAGTACCACAGCGTATTACAACACACACCGAGTACCACAGCGTATTACAACACACACCGAGTACCACAGCGTATCACAACACACACCGAGTACCACAGCGTATTACAACACACACCGAGTACCACAGCGTATTACAACACACACCGAGTACCACAGCGTATTACAACACACACCGAGTACCACAGCGTATTACAACACACACCGAGTACCACAGCGTATTACAACACACACCGAGTACCACAGCGTATTACAACACACACCGAGTACCACAGCGTATTACAACACACACCGAGTACCACAGCGTATTACAACACACACCGAGTACCACAGCGTATCACAACACACACCGAGTACCACAGCGTATTACAACACACACCGAGTACCACAGCGTATCACAACACACACCGAGTACCACAGCGTATCACAACACACACCGAGTACCACAGCGTATTACAACACAAATACACAACACTGTTCAGAACAACAACATCACAACACACACCGAGTACCACAGCGTATTACAACACAAAAACACAACACTGCTCAGAACAACAACATCACAACACACACCGAGTACCACAGCGTATTACAACACACACCAAGTACCACAGCGTATTACAACACACACCGAGTACCACAGCGTATCACAACACACACCGAGTACCACAGCGTATTACAACACAAATACACAACACTGTTCAGAACAACAACATCACAACACACACCGAGTACCACAGCGTATTACAACACAAAAACACAACACTGCTCAGAACAACAACATCACAACACACACCGAGTACCACAGCGTATCACAACACAAAAACACAACACTGCTCAGAACAACAACATCACAACACACACCGAGTACCACAGCGTATTACAACACACACCGAGTACCACAGCGTATTACAACACACACCGAGTACCACAGCGTATTACAACACAAATACACAACACTGTTCAGAACAACAACATCACAACACACACCGAGTACCACAGCGTATCACAACACACACCGAGTACCACAGCGTATCACAACACAAAAACACAACACTGTTCAGAACAACAACATCACAACACACACCGAGTACCACAGCGTATTACAACACAAATACACAACACTGCTCAGAACAACAACATCACAACACACACCGAGTACCACAGCGTATTACAACACAAATACACAACACTGCTCAGAACAACAACATCACAACACACACCGAGTACCACAGCGTATTACAACACACACCGAGTACCACAGCGTATTACAACACCAAAACACAACACTGCTCAGAACAACAACATCACAACACACACCGAGTACCACAGCGTATCACAACACACACCGAGTACCACAGCGTATTACAACACCAAAACACAACACTGCTCAGAACAACAACATCACAACACACACCGAGTACCACAGCGTATTACAACACAAATACACAACACTGCTCAGAACAACAACATTACAACACACACCGAGTACCACAGCGTATTACAACACACACCGAGTACCACAGCGTATTACAACACACACCGAGTACCACAGCGTATTACAACACCAAAACACAACACTGTTCAGAACAACAACATCACAACACACACCGAGTACCACAGCGTATTACAACACACACCGAGTACCACAGCGTATTACAACACACACCGAGTACCACAGCGTATTACAACACAAATACACAACACTGTTCAGAACCGTTGACTGGTACTGTATATATACAACACTGTTCAGAACCGTTGACTGGTACTGTATATATACAACACTGTTCAGAACCGTTGACTGGTACTGTATATATACACAACACTGTTCAGAACCGTTGACTGGTCAGAACCGTTGACTGGTACTGTATATATACAACACTGTTCAGAACCGTTGACTGGTACTGTATATATACACAACACTGTTCAGAACCGTTGACTGGTACTGTATATATACAACACTGTTCAGAACCGTTGACTGGTACTGTATATATACAACACTGTTCAGAACCGTTGACTGGTACTGTATATATACACAACACTGTTCAGAACCGTTGACTGGTACTGTATATATACAACACTGTTCAGAACCGTTGACTGGTACTGTATATATACAACACTGTTCAGAACCGTTGACTGGTACTGTATATATACAACACTGTTCAGAACCGTTGACTGGTACTGTATATATACAACACTGTTCAGAACCGTTGACTGGTACTGTATATATATACAACACTGTTCAGAACCGTTGACTGGTACTGTATATACACAACACTGTTCAGAACCGTTGACTGGTACTGTATATACACAACACTGTTCAGAACCGTTGACTGGTACTGTATATATACAACACTGTTCAGAACCGTTGACTGGTACTGTATATATACAACACTGTTCAGAACCGTTGACTGGTACTGTATATATACAACACTGTTCAGAACCGTTGACTGGTACTGTATATATATACAACACTGTTCAGAACCGTTGACTGGTACTGTATATATATACAACACTGTTCAGAACCGTTGACTGGTACTGTATATACACAACACTGTTCAGAACCGTTGACTGGTACTGTATATACACAACACTGTTCAGAACCGTTGACTGGTACTGTATATATACAACACTGTTCAGAACCGTTGACTGGTACTGTATATATACAACACTGTTCAGAACCGTTGACTGGTACTGTATATACACAACACTGTTCAGAACCGTTGACTGGTACTGTATATATACACACACAGAAAGTATAACCCTTGACTTATTTCACATTTAGTTGTCTTACAATTTAAATTCAAAATGGATTAAATAGATGTTTTATTCTCACCCATCGATACACAAAATTAAAAACATGTTTTGAGAAATGTTAGAACATTTATTGAAAATGAAATACAGAATTATCTAATGTACATAAGTATTCACACCCCTGAGTCAATACTTAGTAGAAGCACCTCTGGCAGTGATTACAGTTTTCTGGGTACGTCTCTAAGAGTGATTACAGCTGTGAGTCTTTCTGGGTACGTCTCTAAGAGTGATTACAGCTGTGAATCTTTCTGGCTAAGTCTCTAAGAGCGATTACAGCTGTGAGTCTTTCTGGGTAAGTCTCTAAGAGTCATTACAGCTGTGAGTCTTTCTGGGTAAGTCTCTAAGAGCGATTACAGCTGTGGGTCTTTCTGGGTAAGTCTCTAAGAGTCATTACAGCTGTGAGTCTTTCTGGGTACGTCTCTAAGAGCGATTACAGCTGTGAGTCTTTCTGGGTAAGTCTCTAAGAGCGATTACAGCTGTGAGTCTTTCTGGGTAAGTCTCTAAGAGTGATTACAGCTGTGAGTCTTTCTGGCTAAGTCTCTAAGAGCGATTACAGCTGTGAGTCTTTCTGGGTAAGTCTCTAAGAGCTGTGAGTCTTTCTTGGTAAGTCTCTCAGAGCTGTGAGTCTTTCTGGGTAAGTCTCTAAGCTCTTTCTACACCTGGATTGTGCAACATTTGCCCATTATTCGTTAACATATTCTTCAAGCTCTGTCACATTGGTTGTTGATCATTGCTAGACAACCATTTCCATGATTTTTCCACAGATGTTCAAGTAGATTTAAGTCAAAAGTGTAACTATTCCACTCAGGAACATTCACTGTCTTCTTGGTAAGCAACTCCAGTGTAGATTTGGCCTTGTGTTTTAGGTTATTGTCCTGCTGAAAGGTGAATTCATCTCCCAGTGTCTGGTGGAAAGCAGACTGAACCAGGTTTTCCTCTAGGATTTTGCCTGTGCTTAGCTCCATTCCGTTTCTCTTTTATCCTGAAAAACTCCCTCATCGTTAACAATTACAAGCATACCCATAACATGATGCAGCCACCACTATGCTTGAAAATATGGAGAGCAATTCTCAGTAATGTGTTGTATTTGATTTGCCCCAAACAACACTTTGTATTCAAGACAAAAAGTTATTTGCTTTGCCACATGTTTTGCAGTATGACTTTAGTGTCTTGTTGCAATCAGGATGCATGTTTTGCAGTATGACTTTATGACCAACAGTATGTGGAGACCTGCTTGTCCAACATCTCATTCCAAAATCATAGACATTAATATAGAGTTGGTCCCCCCTTTGCTGCTATAACAGCCTCCACTCTTCTGGGAAGGCTTTCCACTAGATGTTGGAACATTGCTGCTATAACAGCCTCCACTCTTCTGGGAAGGCTTTCCAGTAGATGTTGGAACGTTGCTGCTATAACAGCCTCCACTCTTCTGGGAAGACTTTCCACTAGATGTTGGAACATTGCTGCGGGGACTTGCTTCCATTCAGCCACAAGAGCGTTAGTGAGGTTGGGCGCTGATGTTGGGCGATTAGGCCTGGCTCACAGTCGGCGTTCCAATTCATCCCAAATTCGCTCAATGGGGTTGAGGTCAGGGCATTGTGCAGGCCAGTCAAGTTCTTCCACACCGATCTCGGCAAACCATTTCTGTATGGACCTCACTTTGTGCACTGGAGCATTGTCATGCTGAAACAGGAAAGGGCTTTCCCCCTTCCCCATACTGTTGCCACAAAGTTGGAGGCAAAGAATTGTCTAGAATGTCATTGTATGCTGTAGCGTTAAGACTTCCCTTCACTGGAACTGAGGGGCCCGAACCATGAAAAACAGCCCCAGACCATTATACCTCCTCCACCAAACTTTACAGTTGGCACTATGCATTCGGGGCAGGTATCGTTCCCCATGTATCCGCCAAATCCAGATTCGTCCGTCAAACTGCCAGATGGTGAAGCGTGATTCACTCCAGAGAACGTGTTTCCAGAGTCCAATGGCGGTGAACTTTACACCACTCCAGACGACGCTTGGCCTTGCGCATGGTGATCTTAGGCTTGTGTGCTGCTGCTCGGCCATGGAAACCCATTTCATGAAGCTCCCGACAAACAGTTGTTGTGCTGACGTTGCCTCCAGTGGCAGTGTGGATCTCGGTAGTGAGCGTTGCAACTGAGGACAGATGATTTTTACATGCTAAGTTGTTCAGCACTCTGTTGTTCCGTTCTGTGAGCTTGTGTGGCCTACCACTTTGCGGCTTAGCTGTTGTTGCTCCTAGACGTTTCCACTTCACAATAATAAACATTCTACTGACAGTTTTTGTCCATGCATGATCGTGTGCGCAATTTTATACACCTGTCAGCAACGGGTTGAAATAGCCAAATCCACTAGTTTGACGGGGTGTCCACATACTTTTGTATATATAGTGTAATTGTATGTGTGGGGTACAGAGATGAGGTAGTCATTAAAAAACCATGTTAAACACTATCATTGTACACAGAGTGAGTCTATGCAACTTAAAACGTGACTTGTTCAGCACATTTTTCCTCCTGAACTTATTAAGGCCATAACAACAAAGGGGTTGAATACTTATCCACTTCGATATTATGGGCTATTGTGTATAGGCCACTGATACCAAATCTAAATGTAATCCATTTTAAATTCAGGCTGTAACACAACAACAAAGTCAAGGGGTGTGAATAGTTTCTGAAGGCTCTGTGTAGAAATATACACAAACTACACACAGACACCAAGCTTACCCGCGCTCGGACAAATTTCTGGGCCACCATTTATATGTGAATATTAGTGAGAAAGAAAGACAAGAAGAGAGAGAGAGAGAGAGAACAGCAGGAACATAGAGAGAGAGAGAGAGAGAAAGAGAGAGAGAGAGAGAGAGAGAGAGAGAGAGAGAACAGCAGGAACATTGAGGAAGAACAGAAATCAGTCAAGCTGTCTCTTACCAGGTCTTTGGGAGAAAGACTGTTTACATGAGTGTGTGTGTTTGTGTGTGTGTGTGTATGTGAGTACACGTGTGTATGTGTGAGTTTGAGTGTGTGTGTGAGTGTGTATATGTGAGTACGTGTGTGTGTGTCTGTGTGTGCGCGTCGGGGTGTGGGTTTACCATGGCCTGCTCCATAGGGACGACCTGTTCTCTGTGGATCTGTCGTATGCTGCTGGCATGACCCTTCAAAGCATTCTCTAGAGCTCCCCGCGGCTACACACAAACACACGGGACGTAGCGTTTAGCATTTAGCCTCACCATATCCATATTAACACACAAGACGTAGCATTAGCATTTAGCCTCACCATCTCAATATTAACACACAGGACATAGCATTAGCATTTAGCCTCACCATCTCAATATTCACACACAGGACGTAGCATTAGCATTTAGCCTCACCATATCAATATTAACACACAGGACATAGCATTAGCATTTAGCCTCACCATATCAATATTCACACACAAGACGTAGCATTAGCATTTAGCCTCACCATATCAATATTCACACACAGGATTTAGCATTTAGCCTCACCATATCCATATTCACACACAAGACGTAGCATTAGCATTTAGCCTCACCGTATCAATATTCACACACAAGACGTAGCATTAGCATTTAGCCTCACCGTATCAATATTCACACACAGGATTTAGCATTTAGCCTCACCATATCAATATTCATTTGGAGGCCTATATCATGTTACAGGGTCTATATCGTGTTACAGGATCTATATCTATATCTAGGGGTAAGGTCTAGGGGTTAGGGTCCAGGGGTTAGGGTCTAGGGGGTAGGATCTAGGGGACTCACGAGAAGGTCGGCCTGGGCCTCCAGCTCGTTAGGGGTTAGGGGTTAGGAGACTCACCAGAAGGTCGGCCTGGGCCTCCAGCTCGTTAGCATCTAAGGGTTAGGGTCTAGGGGTTAGGGTCTAGGGCTAAGGGGACTCACCAGAAGGTCGGCCTGGGCCTCCAGCTCGTTAGGGGTTAGGGTCTAGGGGTTAGGAGACTCACCAGAAGGTCGGCCTGGGCCTCCAGCTCGTTAGGGGTTAGGGTCTAGGGGACTCACCAGAAGGTCTGCCTGGGCCTCCAGCTCGTTAGGGGTTAGGGTCTAGGGGTTAGGGTCTAGGGGTTAGGGGACTCACCAGAAGGTCTGCCTGGGCCTCCAGCTCGTTAGGGGTTAGGGTCTAGGGTCTAGGGGACTCACCAGAAGGTCTGCCTGGGCCTCCAGCTCGTTGGAAAACGACAGCAGATCCACCAGAGTTACACCTTTATTCACCTACACACACAGAGTCAGTGGTCAGGGGTTAGAGGTCAGGGGTTAGGGGTCAGGGTTTAGGGATCAGGGTTTAGTGGTTAGGGGTCAGGGTTTAGTGGTTAGGGGTCAGGGGTCAGGGTTTAGTGATCAGGGGTCAGGGTTCAGTGGTCAGGGGTTAGAGGTCAGGGTTTAGTGGTCAGGGTTTAGGGTTTAGGGGTCAGGGTTTAGTGGTTAATGGTCAGGGTCAGGGTTCAGTGGTCAGGGGTTAGGGGTAGAGGTCGACTGATTATGATTTTTCAACGCCAATTCCGATACCAATTATTGGAGGACCAAAAAAGCCGATACCGATTAATCGGCCAATAAAAATAAAATGTTTTATTTGTAATAATGACAATTACAACAATACTGAATTAACACTTATTTTAACTTAATACATCAATAAAATCTATTTAGCCTCAAATAAATAATGAAACATGTTCAATTTGGTTTAAATAATGAAAAAACAAAGTGTTGGAGAAGAAAGTAAAAGTGCAATATGTGCCATGTAAGAAAGCTAACGTTTCAGTTCATTGCTCAGAACATGAGAACATATGAAAGCTGGTGGTTCCTTTTAACATGAGTCTTCAATATTCCCAGGTAAGAAGTTTTAGGTTGTAGTTATTATAGGACTATTTCTCTCTATACCATTTGTATTTCATTAACCTTTGACTATTGGATGTTCTTATAGACACTTTAGTATTGCCAGTGTAACAGTATAGCTTCCGTCCCTCTCCTCGCCCCTACCTGGGCTCGAACCAGCAACACAACGACAACAGCCACACTCAAAGCCGCGGCACTACTCCAAGTCTCAGAGCGAGTGACGTTTGAAACGCTATTAGCGCACACCCAGCTAACTAGCTAGCCATTTCACATCGGTTACACCAGCCATTAGGCTGATAGGCTTGAAGTCATAAACAGCACTGTGCTTGCGAAGAGCTGCTGGCAAAACGCACGGAAGTGCTGTTTGAATGAATGCTTACGAGCCTGCTGCTGCTCAGTCAGACTGCGCTATCAAATCATAGACTTAATTATAACATAATAACACACAGAAATACGAGCCTTAGGTCATTAATATGGTCGAATCCGGAAACTATCATTTCGAAAACAAGACGTTTATTCTTTCAGTGAAATACGGAACCGTTCTGTATTTTATCTAACGGGGGGCATCCATAAGTCTAAATATTCCTGTTACATTTCACAACCTCCAATGTTATGTCATAATTACGTAAAAATTCTGGCAAATTTGTTTGCAACGAGCCAGGCAGCCCAAACTGTTGCATATACCCTGACTCTGCGTGCAATGAACACAAGAGAAGTGACACAATTTCCCTGGTTAATATTGCCTGCTAACCTACATTTCTTTTAGCTAAATATGCAGGTTTAAAAATATATACTTCTGGGTATTGATTTTAAGAAAGGCCTTGGTGTTTGTGGTTCGGTACAGTCGTCCAACGATTGTGCTTTTTTCACAAATGCGCTTTTTTTAAATCATCCCCCTGCGTTTCATCGATTATATGCAACGGAAGATAAACTAGTAATATCATCAACCATGTTTAGTTAACTAGTGATTATGATTGATTGTTTTTTATAAGATACGTTTAATGCTAGCTAGCACCTTACCTTGCCTACCTACTGCATTTGCGTAACAGGCAGGCTCCTCATGGAGTGCAATGAGAGGCAGGTGGTTAGAGCATTGGACTAGTTAACTGTAAGGTTGCAAGACTGGATCCCCCGAGCTGACAAGGTAAAAATCTGTCGTTCTTAACAAGGCACTGTTAAATAAAGGTATAAAAATTAAAAAATAAAATCGGCGCCCAAAAATACCGATTTCCGATTGTTATGAAAACTTGAAATCGGCCATTCCGATTAAACGGTCGACCTCTAGTTAGGGGTCAGGGTTCAGTGGTCAGGGTTCAGTGGTCATGGGTTAGGGGTCAGGGTTTAGTGATCAGGGGTTAGGGTTTAGTAGTCAGGGGTCAGGGTTTAGTGATCAGGGGTCAGGGTTCAGTGGTCAGGGGTTAGAGGTCAGGGTTTAGTGGTCAGGGTTTAGGGGTCAGGGTTTAGTGGTTAAGGGTCAGGGTTCAGTGGTTAGGGGTAGAGGTCGACCGATTATGATTTTTCAACGCCAATTCCGATACCAATTATTGGAGGACCAAAAAAGCCGATACCGATTAATCGGCCAATAAAAATAAAATGTTTTATTTGTAATAATGACAATTACAACAATACTGAACTAACACTTATTTTAACTTAATACATCAATAAAAATCAATTTAGCCTCAAATAAATAATGAAACATGTTCAATTTGGTTTAAATAATGCAAAAACAAAGTGTTGGAGAAGAAAGTAAAAGTGCAATATGTGCCATGTAAGAAAGCTAACGTTTCAGTTCCTTGCTCAGAACATGAGAACATATGAAAGCTGGTGGTTCCTTTTAACATGAGTCTTCAATATTCCCAGGTAAGAAGTTTTAGGTTGTAGTTATTATAGGACTATTTCTCTCTATACCATTTGTATTTCATTAACCTTTGACTATTGGATGTTCTTATAGACACTTTAGTATTGCCAGTGTAACAGTATAGCTTCCGTCCCTCTCCTCGCCCCTACCTGGGCTCGAACCAGCAACACAACGACAACAGCCACACTCAAAGCCGCGGCACTACTCCAAGTCTCAAAGCGAGTGACGTTTGAAACGCTATTAGCGCACACCCAGCTAACTAGCTAGCCATTTCACATCGGTTACACCAGCCATTAGGCTGATAGGCTTGAAGTCATAAACAGCACTGTGCTTGCGAAGAGCTGCTGGCAAAACGCACGGAAGTGCTGTTTGAATGAATGCTTACGAGCCTGCTGCTGCCTACCATCGCTCAGTCAGACTGCTCTATCAAATCATAGACTTAATTATAACATAATAACATACAGAAATAGGAGCCTTTGGTCATTAATATGGTCGAATCCGGAAACTATAATTTAGAAAACAAAACGTTTATTCTTTCAGTATCTAACGGGTGGCATCCATCAGTCTAAATATTCCTGTTACATTTCACAACCTCCAATGTTATGTCATAATTACGTAAAAATTCTGGCAAATTTGTTTGCAACGAGCCAGGCAGCCCAAACTGTTGCATATACCCTGACTCTGCGTGCAATGAACACAAGAGAAGTGACACAATTTCCCTGGTTAATATTGCCTGCTAACCTACATTTCTTTTAGCTAAATATGCAGGTTTAAAAATATATACTTCTGGGTATTGATTTTAAGAAAGGCCTTGGTGTTTGTGGTTCGGTACAGTCGTCCAACGATTGTGCTTTTTTCACAAATGCGCTTTTTTTAAATCATCCCCCTGCGTTTCATCGATTCTGCAACGCAGGACACGCTAGATAAACTAGTAATATCATCAACCATGTGTAGTTAACTAGTGATTATGATTGATTGTTTTTTATAAGATACGTTTAATGCTAGCTAGCACCTTACCTTGCCTACCTACTGCATTTGCGTAACAGGCAGGCTCCTCATGGAGTGCAATGAGAGGCAGGTGGTTAGAGCATTGGACTAGTTAACTGTAAGGTTGCAAGACTGGATCCCCCGAGCTGACAAGGTAAAAATCTGTCGTTCTGAACAAGGCACTGTTAAATAAAGGTATAAAAAATAAAAAATTAAATCGGCGCCCAAAAATACCGATTTCCAATTGTTATGAAAACTTGAAATCGGCCATTCCGATTAAACGGTCGACCTCTAGTTAGGGGTCAGGGTTCAGTGGTCAGGGGTCAGGTTTCAGTGGTCATGGTCATGGGTTAGGGGTCAGGGTTTAGTGGTCATGGTTCCGTGGCTAGAGGTCAGGGGTTATACCTCTGCTAGGTAAGCAGCATAGTTAATATCTCCTATCCCAGCGTTAGAGAAGGTTAGCAGGTTATCCCGTTAGGGGTCAGGGTTCATGGGTTAGGGTTAGAGGTCAGGGGTTATACCTCTGCTAGGTAAGCAGCATAGTTAATATCTCCTATCCCAGCGTTAGAGAAGGTTAGCAGGTCATCCCGTCCATCCTGCTCCAATAACACAATGCTCTGGAGGTCGATGCTCACGCTGTCAAACACCTTCAAAAGGTCCTTGTTAAACTGACACACACACACACACAGACACACAGACACACACACAGACACAGACACAGACACAGACACACAGACACACAGACACACAGACACACAGACACACAGACACACACACAGACACACACACACACACACACACACACACACACACACACACACACACACACACACACACACACACACACACACACACACACAGAGGCACAGAGGCACAGAGACAGATACAGAAACACTTATGAATGGTAGGTTGTGTAACAGTTCTAGGACTGACTATCTCAACCCTTTATACAATAACCCAATGGCATAACTGTAACACACACACACACACACACCCACACAGACCCCCCCCCCCCCCCCCCCCCCCACACAGACTCCCTCCCACACAGACCCTCCCACACACAGACCCTCCCACACAGACCCCCCCCCCCCCTCACACACACACAGACCCCCCCCTACACACACACACACTGACCCCCCCCCACACACACATACACACAGACCCTGGCATACCACGGTTGTTTTGAGGAAGGTGTTGATGTTGAACATTGTCTCCAGCTGCAGAGCATGGTACAGCCCGTTGTTATCATAGCAGTCTCTACACACACACACACACACACACACACACCGTTGTTATCATAGCAGTCTCTACACACACACACACACACACACCGTTGTTATCATAGCAGTCTCTACACACACACACACACACACACACACACACACACACACCGTTGTTATCATAGCAGTCTCTACACACACACACACACACACACACACACCGTTGTTATCATAGCAGTCTCCACACACACACACACACACACACACACACACACGCGCGCACACAGTTTCAACACAGCCCATAAATGATATGTGATGACGCTGAATCAACCTTAGAAGACTGATTGCAAAAAGTCATGGCTGACCACGTTACCATCCAGCCGGGTGAATCACCTGACCCATGGAAAGAAGTCATGGCTGACCAGGTTTCCATCCAGCCGGGTGAATCACCTGACCCATGGAAAGAAGTCATGGCTGACCACGTTACCATCCAGCCGGGTGAATCACCTGACCCATGGAAAGAAGTCATGGCTGACCAGGTTTCCATCCAGCCGGGTGAATCACCTGACCCATGGAAAGAAGTCATGGCTGATGGAAACATGACATGTCTCTACAATGTAATAAATGCAGGACTGACAATTGGTTTGTTTTATATGGTGGGATCTTTTGGTTTTGGTCAAATTACTGTAAACCTAACTTCCGTAATCCAAACTACTGTAAACCTAACTTCCGTAATCCAAACTACTGTAAACCTAACTTCTGTAATCCAAACTACTGTAAACCTAACTTCTGTAATCCAAACTACTGTAAACCTAACTTCTGTAATCCAAACTACTGTAAACCTATCTTCTGTAATCCAAACTACTGTAAAATGATCTTCTGTAATCCAAACTACTGTAAACCTAGCTTCTGTAAACCTAGTGACTGTAATCCAAACTACTGTAAGCCTATTTTCTGTAATCCAAACTACTGTAAACCTATCTTCTGTAATCCAAACTACTGTAAACCTATCTTCTGTAGTCCAAACTACTGTAAACATATCTTCTGTAATCCAAACTACTGTAAACCTATCTTCTGTAATCCAAACTACTGTAAACCTATCTTCTGTAATCCAAACTACTATAAACCTAGTTTCTTTAACCCATACTACTGTAAACCTATCTTCTGTAATCCAAACTACTATAAACCTAGTTTCTTTAACCCAAACTACTGTAAACCTATCTTCTGTAATCCAAACTACTATAAACCTAGTTTCTTTAACCCAAACTACTGTAAACCTATCTTCTGTAATCCATACAGTAAACCTATCTTCTGTAATCCAAACTACTGTAAACCTATCTTCTGTAATCCAAACTACTGTAAACCTATCTTCTGTAATACAAACTACTGTAAATGTATCTTCTGTAATCCAAACTACTGTAAACCTAGTTTCTGTAATCCAAACTACTGTAAGCCTTTCTTCTGTAATCCAAACTACTGTAAGCCTATCTTCTGTAATCCAAACTACTGTAAACCTATCTTCTGTAATCCAAACTACTGTAAACCTAGCATCTGTAAACCTAGTTACTGTAATCCAAACTACTGTAAGCCTATCTTCTGTAATCCAAACACCTGTAAACCTAGCTTCTGTAATCCAAGCTACTGTAAATCTAGCCTCTGTAAACCTAGTTACTGCAAACCTAGCTACTGTAATCCTAGCTACTGTAAACCTAGCTACTGTAATCCTAGCTACTGTAAACCTAGCAACTGTAATCCTAGCTACTGTGATCCTTGCTACTGTAAACCTAACTACTGTAAACCTAGCTACTGTAATCCTAACTACTGTAATCCTAGCTACTGTAAACCTAGCTACTGTAAACCTAGCTACTGTAATCCTAGCTACTGTAAACCTATCTACTGTAAACCTATCTACTGTAATCCTAACTACTGTAAACCTAGCTACTGTAAACCTATCTACTGTAATCCTAACTACTGTAAACCTATCTACTGTAATCCTAGCTACTGTAATCCTAGCTACTGTAATCCTAGCTACTGTAATCCTAACTACTGTAAACCTAGCTACTGTAAATTGGTGTCCTTTTTTTTCAATCCAATGAGTATTTTGTTGATTTGACTGTGAATTCACGTAGTTAAACAACTAAATCAAACTGAACTAATGTCTGTCCAGTGATGTGAATGGTGTGTGTGTGTTGGTCTGTGTGCGTCTGTGTGCTAACGTGCATGTGTGTGTGTGTGTGTGTGTGTGTCTCACCGGTACATGCTTCCTACAGTCAGGTTGATGTTAGGGTTCTGGAACAGCATGCCAGGCAGGAAGTTCTTCTTGGCAGGATGGACCATGTAGGGAGTGTCTATGATCTATACACACACACGCACACGGACACACACACACACAAACACAAACACAAACACACACACACGTTAGGATACTGAAGGACACAGGGCTGTAGTGTCTAGATACTGGAGGACACAGGGCTGTAGTGTCTAGGTACTGGAGGACACAGGGATGTAGTGTCTAGATACTGGAGGACACAGGGCTGTAGTGTTTAGATACTGGAGGACACAGGGCTGTAGTGTCTAGATATTGGAGGACACAGGGCTGTAGTGTCTAGGTACTGGGTGAGGGAGGGAGATGGTGAGAGAGAGGGTGAGAGAGGGGGTAAGAGGGTAGAGGGGGGGAGAGGGTGAGAGAGAGGGAGGGGAGAGGGTGAAGGGGGGGGAGGGGGTGAGAGAGGGTGAGAGAGAGGGAGGAGGAGAGGGTGAGAGAGAGGGGGGAGAGGGTGAGAGAGAGGGGGGAGGGTGAGAGAGAGTGAGGGAGGAGGAGAGGGTGAGAGAGAGGGGGGAGAGGGTGAGAGAGAGGGGGGAGAGGGTGAGAGAGAAGGGGGAAGGTGTGTACCTTGAACAGTTGTCTGTTAGCAAGCGGTTCACAGAACAGCTTCTCAATGTTGCCCCCGACAACAAACCCTGCTGATACCAGCCCCATCAATACCCAGGCAAAGATGAAGCTGAACCCTACACCTCTGAGATGAAGAGGAGAGAGACAGTGAGAGACAGTGAGAGAGACAGAGACAGAGAGGATCGAGAGACAGACAGACAGACAGACAGACAGACAGACAGACAGACAGACAGACAGACAGACAGACAGACAGACAGACAGAGATATAGAGAGAGACAGAGAGAGAGAGAGAGAGAGAGAGAGAGAGAGAGATAGAGAGAGACAAAGAGAGACAGAGAGAGACAGAGACAGAGAGAGAGAGACAGATATATATATATATAGAGAGAGAGAGATACAAAGAGAGACAGAGAGACAGCAACACAATTAGCAGAGAGAGAGAAGTGTGATATTATGGATGCTGCCAGGATATTGTCATGGTTACTCACGCCATTAGCAGGTTGCCTCCGGTGTTTGATAGGCAGCCGCGGGTGGTGGGCGTGGCCTGTTTGTCGTAGCCACACGTTCCACACAACAGACCCAGGAAGTTAAAGGTCAAAACCAGAACCACTGAACACAGCACGGCCACACAGCCTATCCACCTGTAATAAACACTGTTATATACATCACCGAACACAGCACAGACCTGTAGAAGTCCATCTGTATTAAACACACAGACCTGTAGAAGTCCATCTAAACACAGACCTGTAGAAGTCCATCTAAACACACAGACCTGTAGAAGTCCATCTGTATTAAACACACAGACCTGTAGAAGTCCATCTAAACACACAGACCTGTAGAAGTCCATCTGTATTAAACACACAGACCTGTAGAAGTCCATCTAAACACACAGACCTGTAGAAGTCCATCTGTATTAAACACACAGACCTGTAGAAGTCCATCTAACCACACAGACCTGTAGAAGTCCATCTGTATTAAACACACAGACCTGTAGAAGTCCATCTAACCACACAGACCTGTAGAAGTCCATCTGTATTAAACACACAGACCTGTAGAAGTCCATCTAAACACACAGACCTGTAGAAGTCCATCTAAACACGCAGACCTGTAGAAGTCCATCTAAACACACAGACCTGTAGAAGTCCATCTAACCACACAGACTTGTAGAAGTCCCTCTGTAAATAACACACAGACCTGTAGAAGTCCATCTAAACACACAGACCTGTAGAAGTCCATCTAAACACACAGACCTGTAGAAGTCCATCTGTATTAACCACACAGACCTGTAGAAGTCCATCTAACCACACAGACCTGTAGAAGTCCATCTGTATTAAACACACAGACCTGTAGAAGTCCATCTAAACACACAGACCTGTAGAAGTCCATCTAAACACACAGACCTGTAGAAGTCCATCTGTATTAAACACACAGACCTGTAGAAGTCCATCTAAACACACAGACCTGTAGAAGTCCATCTAACCACACAGACCTGTAGAAGTCCATCTAAACACACAGACCTGTAGAAGTCCATCTAAACACACAGACCTGTAGAAGTCCATCTAAACACACAGACCTGTAGAAGTCCATCTGTATTAAACACACAGACCTGTAGAAGTCCATCTAAACACACAGACCTGTAGAAGTCCATCTGTATTAAACACACAGACCTGTAGAAGTTCATCTGTATTAAACACACAGACCTGTAGAAGTCCATCTAACCACACAGACCTGTAGAAGTCCATCTGGTCTATCTGAGGGTAGTAGGCCTCCATGTTCTTCTGGCCCTGACTCAGGAAGATGGTGAAGTTGGCCAGAGATGCTTCCACTGGGAACATCTTAGAGAAACCTATAATCTCTACTCCTATTTTATCCAGCATGGCCTTCACTCCTAGACAGAGGAGAGGAGAGAAGAGGACAGGGAAGGATAAGTTAGAGAGGAGAGGAGAGGAGAGGAGAGGAGATGAGGGGGTAGAAGAGGAGAGGAGAGGAGAGGAGAAAAGAGGAGAGGAGAGGAGAGGAGAGGAGAGGAGAGGAGAGGAGAGGAGAGGAGAGGAGAGAGAGAGAGAGAGAGAGATGGACAGATGGAGACAGACAGACGGACAGACGGACAGACGGACAGACGGACAGATAGACAGACAGACAGACAGACATAGAGGGAGAGACAGACAGACAGACAGACAGACTTACTAGGCAGAGCTGTAGTGTAGAGGAGGAGGTTTCCCACAAACGCAGCGCAGGATGGAGAAGAAGAGATGATGAGGATGATGACCACACACACACACACACACACACACACACACACACACACACACACACACACACACACACACACACACACACACACACACACACACACACACACACACACACACACACACACACACACACACACACACACACACACACACACACACACAGCGTACCTGCTACTACATTCTTAGTCTGCTGTTGGACCAGTCTGGGGGTGTCATTGAAGGATGAATAACCCTGAAGAGGAGAGGAGAGGAGGGAGAGAAGGGGAGAGAAGAGGAGAGGATAGAGGAGGGGAGAGAAGGAGAGGAGGGGAGAAGAGGGAGAGAAGGAGAGGAGAGAGGAGGGGAGAGAAGGAGAGGAGGGGAGAGAAGAGAGGATTAGACAGAAGGAGAGGAGAGGATAGAGAAGGGGAGAGAAGGAGAAAAGAGAGGGGAGAGAAGAAGAGGAGCGGATAGAGGAGGGGAGAGAAGGAGAGGAGAGGAGAGAAGAGAGGAGGAGAGAGAAGGAGATGAGAGGATAGAGGAGGGGAGAGAAGGAGAGGAGAAAGGAGGAGAGAGAAGGAGAGGAGAGAAGAGAGGAGGAGAGAGGAGGGGAGAGAAGGAGAGTAGAGGATAGAGAGGAGAAAGGAGAGAGGAGAGGAGAGGTTGGAGAGGAGAGAGAATAGGATAGAAAATCTTTAGTTAATATGTGACATTATCCAACCTGACACACAGCAGTGCATTGTTCAGGGGCAGAGCAGCTGTAGGGGGGATATGATACATTGCAACCCTCCATTTACCAGTCAGTGAGACCTGGGAATCAAACCGACAACCCCGTGGTTACTGCCCCCACCCCCACAGCCTACAGATATAGGATGAGATGGAGAGAGCAGAATGGTACCTTCTGTAAAATGTTGCTGAGGTCTGTCTTCAGGGCAATCTCTAAACTGGCCAACTGGGGACTGACGTCTGGTAACTAGAGAGAGAGGGGATGGAGAGAAAGAGAGAGAGAGAAAGACAGAGAGAGAGAGAGACAGAGACAGAGAGAGAAACAAAAATATAATTACTTGACATATTGGAAATAAATATTTAAAAACAGAGCAAACTAGAATCAAGAGAAGACAGGCTATGTGCTCACTGCCCACAAAATGAGGTGGAAACTGAGCTGTTATTTTCCCTTTTGTAACTTAACTATTTGCACATCGTTACAACACTGTATATAGACATTATATGACATTTGAAATGTCTTTATTCTTTTGGAGATTTTGTGAGTGTCATGTTTACTGTTCATTTTATTTTTATTTATTATCTTCACTTGCTTTGGCAATGTTCACATATGTTTCCTATGCCAATAATGACCTTACATTCAATTTGAGAGAGAGAGAGAGAATAAATCATTCAAGGACACCAAGGAAATATGTACATTGTTGCAAATTGAAATTGTAGCACATGTTTAGTGTTTAGCATGTTTAATGTTTAGCATGTTCAGTGTTTAGCATGTTTAATGTTTAGCATGTTCAGTGTTTAGTGTTTAGCATGTTTAATGTTTAGCATGTTCAGTGTTTAGTGTTTAGCATGTTTAATGTTTAGCATGTTCAGTGTTTAGTGTTTAGCATGTTTAATGTTTAGCATGTTTAATGTTTAGCATGTTCAGTGTTTAGTATTTAGCATGTTTAGTGTTTAGCATGTTCAGTGTTTAGTATTTAGCATGTTTAATGTTTAGCATGTTCAGTGTTTAGCATGTTTAGTGTTTAGCATGTTTAGTGTTTAGCATGTTTAGTGTTTAGCATGTTCAGTGTTTAGTGTTTAGCATGTTTAATGTTTAGCATGTTCAGTGTTTAGTGTTTAGCATGTTTAGTATGTTTAGTATTTAGCATGTTTAGTGTTTAGCATGTTTAATGTTTAGCATGTTTAGTATTTAGCATGTTTAGTGTTTAGCATGTTTAATGTTTAGTATGTAGCATGTTTAGTGTTTAACATGTTTAGTATTTAGCATTTTTAGTGTTTAGCATGTTTAGTGTTTAGCATGTTTAGCATGTTTAGTGTTTAGCATGTTCAGTGTTTAGCATGTTTAATGTTTAGTATGTAGCATGTTTAGTGTTTAGCATGTTTAATGTTTAGCATGTTTAGGATTTAGCATGTTTAGTGTTTAGCATGTTTAGTATTTAGCATGTTTAGTGTTTAGCATGTTTAATGTTTAGTATGTAGCATGTTTAGTGTTTAGCATGTTTAGTATTTAGCATTTTTAGTGTTTAGCATGTTTAATGTTTAGTATGTAGCATGTTTAGTGTTTAGCATGTTTAATGTTTAGCATGTTTAGGATTTAGCATGTTTAGTGTTTAGCATGTTTAGTATTTAGCATGTTTAGTGTTTAGCATGTTTAATGTTTAGTATGTAGCATGTTTAGTGTTTAGCATGTTTAGTATTTAGCATTTTTAGTGTTTAGCATGTTTAGTGTTTAGCATGTTTAGTGTTTAGCATGTTTAGTGTTTAGCATGTTCAGTGTTTAGCATGTTTAATGTTTAGTATGTAGCATGTTTAGTGTTTAGCATGTTTAGTGTTTAGCATGTTTAGTGTTTAGCATGTTTAGTATTTAGCATGTTTAGTGTTTAGCATGTTTAGTGTTTAGCATGTTTAGTGTTTAGCATGTTTAGTGTTTAGCATGTTTAGTGTTTAGCATGCTTAGTGTTTAGCATGTTTAGTGTTTAGCATGTTTAGTGTTTAGCATGTTTAGTGTTTAGCATGTTTAGTGTGTAGTTTGAATGGAGTTGCAGGTGTGTACGTACCCCAGAGAAGTTGCTGTTGATTCCCAGCTGTGGGAGTGTAATGCGGATGTTGTAGCAGGTGTGTACGTACCCCAGAGAAGTTGCTGTTGATTCCCAGCTGTGGGAGTGTAATGTGGATGTTGTAGCAGGTGTGTACGTACCCCAGAGAAGTTGCTGTTGATTCCCAGCTGTGGGAGTGTAATGTGGATGTTGTAGCAGGTGTGTACGTACCCCAGAGAAGTTGCTGTTGATTCCCAGCTGTGGGAGTGTAATGTGGATGTTGTAGCAGGTGTGTACGTACCCCAGAGAAGTTGCTGTTGATTCCCAGCTGTGGGAGTGTAATGCGGATGTTGTAGCAGGTGTGTACGTACCCCAGAGAAGTTGCTGTTGATTCCCAGCTGTGGGAGTGTAATGTGGATGTTGTAGCAGGTGTGTACGTACCCCAGAGAAGTTGCTGTTGATTCCCAGCTGTGGGAGTGTAATGCGGATGTTGTAGCAGGTGTGTACGTACCCCAGAGAAGTTGCTGTTGATTCCCAGCTGTGGGAGTGTAATGCGGATGTTGTAGCAGGTGTGTACGTACCCCAGAGAAGTTGCTGTTGATTCCCAGCTGTGGGAGTGTAATGCGGATGTTGTAGCAGGTGTGTACGTACCCCAGAGAAGTTGCTGTTGATTCCCAGCTGTGGGAGTGTAATGTGGATGTTGTAGCAGGTGTGTACGTACCCCAGAGAAGTTGCTGTTGATTCCCAGCTGTGGGAGTGTAATGCGGATGTTGTTGCAGGTGCGTGACACAGCTCCGTTAGTGCAGGCCGGATCAGACAGGGTGTTGGACAGGGAGGTCCGTTCATACGTCAGACGGAGCGCCAGACGAGAGGTTCCCTCATGAAGAACATCCAACGAAGAACTAACACTCTCCAACGCCTCCTTAGACTCACGCAGAGCTACGGAGGACAGGGGGAGAGGAGAGGAGAGGAGGTGGTAGAAGAGGAGAGGAGATGAGATGAGAAAGGAGAGGAGAGGGTAGGAGAGGAGAGGAGAGGAGAGGAGAGGAGGAGATGAGGGGGTAGAAGAGGAGAGGAGAGGAGAGGAGAGGGTAGAAGAGGAGAGGAGATGGTAGAAGAGGAGAGGAGAGGAGAAAGGAGAAGAGAGGAGAGGAGAGGAGAGGAGAAAGGAGAGGAGAGGAGAGGGTAGAAGAGGAGAGGAGAGGAGAGGAGAGGAGGAGATGAGGGGGTAGAAGAGGAGAGGAGAGGAGAGGAGAAGAGAAGAGAAGAGAAGAGAAGAGAAGAGAAGAGAAGAGAAGAGAAGAGAAGAGAAGAGAAGAGAAGAGAAGAGAGGAGAGGAGAGGAGAGGAGAGGAGAGGAGAGGAGAGGAGGAGATGAGGGGGTAGAAGAGGAGAGGAGAGGAGAGGAGAGGAGAGGAGAGGGTAGAAGAGGAGAGGAGAGAAGAAAGGAGAAGAGAGGAGAGGAGAGGAGAGGAGAGGAGAGGAGGTCGCGTGAGGTGAGGGCATGACACACCACTGATCTAATACTGACACCACTGACTGGAGGTCAGTTCTCATCCTGACACCACTGTAACTAAACTGATAAACCACTGACTGGAGGTCAGTTATCCTCTTGACACCACTGACTGGAGGTCAGTTATCCTCTTAACACCACTGACTGGAGGTCAGTTATCCTCTTGACACCACTGACTGGAGGTCAGTTCTCATCCTGACACCACTGACTGGAGGTCAGTTCTCATCCTGACACCACTGACTGGAGGTCAGTTCTCAACCTGACACCACTGACTGCAGGTCAGTTCTCATCCTGACACCACTGACTGGAGGTCAGTTCTCATCCTGACACCACTGACTGGAGGTCAGTTCTCATCCTGACACCACTGACTGGAGGTCAGTTCTAATACTGACACCACTGACTGGAGGGTAGTTCTCATCCTGACACCACTGGCTGGAGGTCAGTTCTCATTCTGACACCACTGACTGGAGGTCAGTTCTCATCCTGACACCACTGACTGGAGGTCAGTTCTAATACTGACACCAATGGCGACCAGTCTGAGAGGTTAAAAAACACTTCTATTATGTTGTTACCTTTAACGGCGTTCTCCACTTTGCCTTGGAAACAGAAGAACACAGAGACAGACGTCAACATGACAGAAGAACTAAGACCACGTGTTATAACTGTTGTAGCAGTAACGAGGTATTATAATGCTATAACTGTTGTAGCAGTAACGAGGTATTATAATGTTGTAGCAGTAACGAGGTATTATAATGTTGTAGCAGTAACAAGGTATTATAATGTTGTAGCAGTAACAAGGTATTATAATGCTATAACTGTTGTAGCAGTAACAAGGTATTATAATGTTATAATGTTGTAGCGGTAACGAGGTATTATAATGTTGTAGCAGTAACGAGGTATTATAATGCTATAACTGTTGTAGCAGTAACAAGGTATTATAATGTTATAATGTTGTAGCGGTAACGAGGTATTATAATGTTGTAGCAGTAACGAGGTATTATAATGTTATAACTGTTCTAGCAGTAACGAGGTATTATAAGGTTATAACTGTTGTAGCAGTAACGAGGTATTATAATGTTATAATGTTGTAGCAGTAACGAGGTATTATAATGTTGTAGCAGTAACGAGGTATTATAATGTTATAACTGTTCTAGCAGTAACGAGGTATTATAAGGTTATAACTGTTGTAGCAGTAACAAGGTATTATAATGTTATAACTGTTGTAGCAGTAACGAGGTATTATAATGCTATAACTGTTGTAGCAGTAACGAGGTATTATAATGTTGTAGCAGTAACGAGGTATTATAATGTTGTAGCAGTAACGAGGTATTATAATGTTGTAGCAGTAACGAGGTATTATAATGTTGTAGCAGTAACGAGGTATTATAATGTTGTAGCAGTAACGAGGTAATATAATGTTGTAGCAGTAACGAGGTATTATAATGCTATAACTGTAGTAGCAGTAATGAGGTATTATAATGCTATAACTGTTGTAGCAGTAATGAGGTATTATAATGCTATAACTGTTGTAGCAGTAATGAGGTATTATAATGCTATAACTGTTGTAGCAGTAACAAGGTATTATAATGTTGTAGCAGTAACAAGGTATTATAATGTTATAACTGTTGTAGCAGTAACAAGGTATTATAATGTTATAATGTTGTAGGAGTAACAAGGTATTATAATGCTATAACTGTTGTAGCAGTAACAAGGTATTATAATGCTATAACTGCTGTAGCAGTAACAAGGTATTATAATGTTATAATGTTGTAGCTGTAGCGATGCATTATAATGCTATAACTTTAGTTGCTGTAGCGATGCATTATAATGCTATAACTTTAGTTGCTGTAGCGATGCATTATAATGCTATAACTGTAGTAGCTGTAGCGATGCATTATAATGCCATCTCTGACCATGTAGTGCTGTTGTGTGGTTGTCCCACCTAGCGACCTGAAGATGAAAGCACGAACTGGAAGTCGCTCTGGATAAGCAGGTTATAAATGTGTTATAAAGATGGTATAAGGGTGTTATAAAGGTATTAATAATTTGTTATGAAGGTGATACGGAGTGTTATAAGGGTGTTATAAAGATGGTATAAGGGTGTTATAAAAATATTAGACATTTGTTATGAAGGTGATACGGAGCGTTATAAGGGTGTTATAAAGATGGTATAAGGGTGTTATAAAGGTATTAATAATTTGTTATGAAGGTGATACGGAGTGTTATAAAGGTGCTATAATGTGTTATAAATCTGTTTAGGGTGTTATAAGGTGTTGTTTGTGTTATAAAGGTGCTATAATGTGTTATAAATGTGTTATAAGGGAGTTACGTTGATATACGGTGTTATAAACAGTTGATTTTAAAGGTGTTATAAGGGAGTTACGTTGATATACGGTGTTATAAACAGTTGATTGTAAATGTGTTATAAGGCATTGTTTATGTTATAAAGGTGCTATAAGGTGTTACAAGAGTGTTAAAAAGTTGCTAAATGTGTTATAATGTGTTATAAAGGGTGGTTACCTCCAGCCATGCGCAGAGCTGTGTCCAGAGAAGGAACTACCTCCTTCTCCAGCTGAGTCTGGATCCTCCCACCCAACAGAGGCCCGATGTCTGACAACAGCATTACCACAGCATTACCACAGCATTACCACAGCATTACCATGGCATTACCATACCATTACCACAGCATTGCCACAGCATTACCACATCATTACCACATCATTACCACAACATTAACACAGCATTACCATAGCATTAACACAACATTACCACAGCATTACCATACCATTACCACAGCATTACAACATTATTCTCCTCCCACCCAACAGAGGACCGATGTCTGACAACAACATTGCCACAGCATTAACACAACATTATTCCCCTCCCACCCAACAGAGGACCGATGTCTGACAACATGAACTGGTCCTGTAAGCAGCTCTGCTAAATGACTGGTAATGTGACATGTACACAACTCAATGACCACGGCATTACCACAACATTACCATGACATTACCACAGCATTACCACAGCATTACCACAGCATTACCACAGCATTACCACACCATTACCACTCCATTAGCGCAGCAATACCACAACATTGCCACTACATTACCGCAGCATTACCACTACATTATCACTACATTGCCACTACATTACCGCAGCATTACCACATCATTGCCGCAGCATTACCATAACATTGCCGCAGCATTGCCGCGTCATTGCCACACCATTACCATAACATTGCCACTACATTGCCACAACATTGCCACAGCATTACCACACCATTGCCACACCATTACCATAACATTAACACAACATTGCCACAGCATTACCACAACATTATCATGTATCTCATACTCACTGTCCAGGTCAGACAGGACTTTATTCTTAGCTGTAGTGTACTGGGCCGTCAGATGGTCAATTTGCTGCAGGACACACACACACACACACACCACACCACACGCACACACACACACACACACACACACACACACACACTGACTCACACACACA
>NC_143031.1:88913411-88978411 GCF_057628025.1 Oncorhynchus mykiss | reverse complement strand
ACAGGTAGTTAGAGTTAAGGTCAGAGGTCAGGGGTCAGGGGAAGGTCTTACGTGATGAATATGGAGGTGGTGATGAGAGCGGCCGTGTAGAATCCTCTCTGACAGTCTGGGTTCTTCCCCTGTCTCTGGTGCATCTCCCCTCCACAGTTCTCACAGCAGCGACACACACAGAAACACAGTCCTACCACGGGGGTCAACACCAGGAATACACAGCCCAGACTCACACACAACAGGAAGCCCGCCTCATAGTAGATCGTCTGCAGGAGGACAGATACCACATTATTAGAGAGAGAACTACCTGCCGGTTAGAGAGATAACTACCTGTCTGACCGGCTAGCTGTCTGACTGGCTAGCTGTCTGACAGGCCTGGTTGGCTGATTGTCTGTCTGTCTGACAGGCCTGGTTGGCTGATTGTCTGTCTGGTTGGCTGATTGTCTGTCTGTCTGACAGGCCTGGTTGGCTGATTGTCTGTCTGTCTGACAGGCCTGGTTGGCTGATTGTCTGTCTGTCTGACTGGCCTGGTTGGCTGATTGTCTGTCTGACAGACCTGGTTGGCTGACTGTCTGTCTGTCTGTCTGTCTGTCTGTCTGTCTGTCTGTCTGTCTTAGGAGGTGAATTATAGTGGGTGTGGGTGTATTATAGTGGGTGTGGGTGTATTATAGTGGGTGTGGGTGTATTATAGTGGGTGTATTATAGTGGATGTGGGTGTATTATAGTGGGTGTGGGTGTATTATAGTGGGTGTGGGTGTATTATAGTGGGTGAATTATAGTGAGTGTGGGTGTATTATAGTGGGTATGTGTGTATTATAGTGGGTGTATTATAGTTGGTGTATTATAGTGGGTGTGGGTGAATTATAGTGGGTGTGGGTGTATTATAGTGGATGTGGGTGTATTATAGTGGGTGTGGGTGTATTATAGTGGGTGTGGGTGTATTATAGTGGGTATGTGTGTATTATAGTGGGTGTGGGTGAATTATAGTGGCTGTGGGTGTATTATAGTGGGTATGGGTGTATTATAGTGGGTGTGGGTGTATTATAGTGGATGTGGGTGTATTATAGTGGGTGTGGGTGTATTATAGTGGGTATGTGTGTATTATAGTGGGTGTATTATAGTTGGTGTATTATAGTGGGTATGGGTGAATTATAGTGGGTGTGGGTGTATTATAGTGGGTATGTGTGTATTATAGTGGGTGTATTATAGTGGGTGTATTATAGTGGGTGTGGGTGTATTATAGTTGGTGTATTATAGTGGGTATGGGTGAATTATAGTGGCTGTGGGTGTATTATAGTGGGTATAGGTGTATTATAGTGGGTGTAGGTGTATTATAGTGGGTGTGGGTGTATTATAGTGGGTGTGGGTTTATTATAGTGGGTATGGGTGTATTATAGTGGCTGTGGGTGTATTATAGTGGCTGTATGGTGACTTTACCTGTAGCATTAAGACAACGTTCTCCGGCTGCAACAGCAGAACACACAGAGTTACACAGTTAGTATTACAGCATGTTAGTGAGTTATACATGATTATATCTCTCTCTCACACACAGCCTACCTCTCTATAACCCAGAGTTAGTATTACAGCATGTTAGTGAGTTATACATGATTATATATCTCTCACACACAGCCTACCTCTCTATAACACAGAGTTAGTATTACAGCATGTTAGTGAGTTATACATGATTATATCTCTCTCACACACAGCCTACCTCTCTATAACCCAGAGTTAGTATTACAGCATGTTAGTGAGTTATACATGATTATATCTCTCTCTCACACACAGCCTACCTCTCTATAACACAGAGTTAGTATTACAGCAGTGAGTTATACATGATTATATCTCTCTCACACAGCCTACCTCTCTATAACCCAGAGTTAGTATTACAGCAGTGAGTTATACATGATTATATCTCTCTCACACAGCCTACCTCTCTATAACACAGAGTTAATATTACAGCAGTGAGTTATACATGATTATATCTCTCACACACAGCCTACCTCTCTATAACACAGAGTTAGTATTACAGCATGTTAGTGAGTTATACATGATTATATCTCTCTCACACACAGCCTACCTCTCTATAACCCAGAGTTAGTATTACAGCATGTTAGTGAGTTATACATGATTATATCTCTCTCTCACACACAGCCTACCTCTCTATAACACAGAGTTAGTATTACAGCAGTGAGTTATACATGATTATATCTCTCTCACACAGCCTACCTCTCTATAACCCAGAGTTAGTATTACAGCAGTGAGTTATACATGATTATATCTCTCTCACACAGCCTACCTCTCTATAACACAGAGTTAATATTACAGCAGTGAGTTATACATGATTATATCTCTCACACACAGCCTACCTCTCTATAACACAGAGTTAGTATTACAGCATGTTAGTGAGTTATACATGATTATATCTCTCTCACACAGCCTACCTCTCTATAACACAGAGTTAATATTACAGCAGTGAGTTATACATGATTATATCTCTCACACACAGCCTACCTCTCTATAACACAGAGTTAGTATTACAGCATGTTAGTGAGTTATACATGATTATATCTCTCTCTCACACAGCCTACCTCTCTATAACACAGAGTTAGTATTACAGCCTGTTAGTGAGTTATACATGATTATATCTCTCTCACACAGCCTACCTCTCTATAACACAGAGTTAGTATTACAGCCTGTTAGTGAGTTATACATGATTATATCTCTCTCTCACACAGCCTACCTCTCTATAACACAGAGTTAGTATTACAGCCTGTTAGTGAGTTATACATGATTATATCTCTCTCTCACACACAGCCTACCTCTCTGTAACACAGAGTTAGTATTACAGCAGTGAGTTATACATGATTATATCTCTCTCACACAGCCTACCTCTCTGTAACACAGAGTTAGTATTACAGCAGTGAGTTATACATGATTATATCTCTCTCTCACACACAGCCTACCTCTCTATAACACAGAGTTAGTATTACAGCAGTGAGTTATACATGATTATATCTCTCTCACACAGCCTACCTCTCTATAACACAGAGTTAGTATTACAGCATGTTAGTGAGTTATACATGATTATATCTCTCTCACACACAGCCTACCTCTCTATAACCCAGAGTTAATATTACAGCAGTGAGTTATACATGATTATATCTCTCTCTCACACAGCCTACCTCTCTATAACCCAGAGTTAGTATTACAGCCTGTTAGTGAGTTATACATGATTATATCTCTCTCTCACACACAGCCTACCTCTCTATAACACAGAGTTAGTATTACAGCAGTGAGTTATACATGATTATATCTCTCACACACAGCCTACCTCTCTGTAACACAGAGTTAGTATTACAGCATGTTAGTGAGTTATACATGATTATCTCTCTCTCACACAGCCTACCTCTCTATAACACAGAGTTAATATTACAGCAGTGAGTTATACATGATTATATCTCTCACACACAGCCTACCTCTCTGTAACACAGAGTTAGTATTACAGCAGTGAGTTATACATGATTATATCTCTCTCACACAGCCTACCTCTCTATAACCCAGAGTTAGTATTACAGCAGTGAGTTATACATGATTATCTCTCTCACACACAGCCTACCTCTCTATAACCCAGAGTTAGTATTACAGCAGTGAGTTATACATGATTATATCTCTCTCACACACACAGCCTACCTCTCTATAACCCAGAGTTAGTATTACAGCCTGTTAGTGAGTTATACATGGTTATCTCTCTCTCTCACACAGCCTACCTCTCTATAACACAGAGTTAGTATTACAGCATGTTAGTGAGTTATACATAATTATCTCTCTCTCACACACAGCCTACCTCTCTATAACCCAGAGTTAATATTACAGCAGTGAGTTATACATGATTATCTCTCTCTCACACAGCCTACCTCTCTATAACACAGAGTTAGTATTACAGCAGTGAGTTATACATGGTTATATCTCTCACACACACAGCCTACCTCTCTATAACCCAGAGTTAGTATTACAGCAGTGAGTTATACATGATTATATCTCTCTCACACACAGCCTACCTTGCGATAGTCTTCCAGTTTTATCCCTCCCATGTTCTGTTGGATGACTTTTACGATGAGATCTGAGAACACAACACAACCTCTTCAGCCAATCACATAACACACGCTTGTTAGCCAATCACACAATACAATAGTCATTAGCCAATCATATACAACAGTCGTTAGCTCCTAGACGTTTCCACTTCACAATAGCATCCCTTACAGTTGACCGGGGGCAGCTCTAGCAGGGCAGAAATTTGACAAAGTGACCTGTTGGAAAGGTGGCATCCTATGATGGTGCCACATTGAAAGACAATGAGCTCTTCAGTAAGGCCATTTTACTGCCAATGTTTCCTATGGAGATTGCATGGCTCTGTGCTGGGTTTTATGTTGACAGTATGTCTTTATATAGATTGGATGCAGTAATACCTGATCTGTTGCTCAGCAGGTACACACACACACACACACACACACACACACACACACACACACACACACACACACACACACACACACACACACACACACACACACACACACAGAAAGACACAGAAACTTTTTTAAATATGAGGGGACAGGTAAAGTGGGTTGGGGCTGTGTTCTAGAACTGTCTGGCCAGTTAAAAGCTGTTCTAGAACTGTCTGACCTGTTAAAAGCTGGTCTAGAACTGTCTGGTCAGTTAAAAGCTGTTCTAGAACTGTCTGACCTGTTAAAAGCTGTTCTAGAACTGTCTGGTCAGTTAAAAGCTGTTCTAGAACTGTCTGACCTGTTAAAAGCTGTTCTAGAACTGTCTGGTCAGTTAAAAGCTGTTCTAGAACTGTCTGGTCAGTTAAAAGCTGTTCTAGAACTGTCTGGTCAGTTAAAAGCTGTTCTAGAACTGTCTGACCTGTTAAAAGCTGTTCTAGAACTGTCTGGTCAGTTAAAAGCTTTTCTAGAACTGTCTGGTCAGTAAAAGCTGGTCTAGAACTGTCTGGTCAGTAAAAAGCTATGTTCTAGAACTGTCTGGTCAGTAAAAGCTGGTCTAGAACTGTCTGGTCAGTTAAAAGACCCTCCTGACCACTCTGTAACGGCTAACAGCTAACAGCTAGCAGTATTACAATTCACTGCCCTGTTCCACCCTCCTGACCACTCTGTGACGGCGAACAGCTAGCAGTATTACAATTCACTGCCCTGTTCCACCCTCCTGACCACTCTGTAACAGCTAACAGCTAGCAGTATTACAATTCACTGCCCTGTTCCACCCTCCTGGCCACTCTGTAACGGCTAACAGCTAACAGCTAACAGTATTACAATTCACTGCCCTGTTCCACCCTCCTGACCACTCTGTAACGGCTAACAGCTAACAGCTAACAGTATTACAATTCACTGCCCTGTTCCACCCTCCTGGCCACTCTGTAACGGCTAACAGCTAGCAGTATTACAATTCACTGACCTGTTCCACCCTCCTGGCCACTCTGTAACGGCTAACAGCTAACAGCTAACAGTAATACAATTCACTGCCCTGTTCCACCCTCCTGGCCACTCTGTAACGGCTAACAGCTAACAGCTAACAGTATTACAATTCACTGCCCTGTTCCACCCTCCTGACCACTCTGTAACGGCTAACAGCTAACAGCTAACATAATTACAATTCACTGCCCTGTTCCACCCTCCTGACCACTCTGTAACGGCTAACAGCTAACAGCTAACAGTATTACAATTCACTGCCCTGTTCCACCCTCCTGACCACTCTGTAACGGCTAACAGCTAACAGAATTACAATTCACTGCCCTGTCCCACCCTCCTGTTATGTAAGGGTCAGTATATAGGTAGACAGTGACTAGGTTTGTTCGTCAGCCAGTGAAGAGTATTAGGGAGTATAAATATGGCCATGTCCACAGGGATTACACTGGGGCCTTATACAACCTGACAGAGAGAGAGACACACACACACACACACACACACACACACACACACACACACACACACACACACACACACACACACACACACACACACACACCACCCTGATATAGGTTGTGACACTAACAGCAGCATCAACAGGTCGAGTACAATAGAGGCCACAGAGATGGGGGGAGGAGAGAGGGAGATCTTGTTGACATGGACTCTACCTGTGTGTGTGTGTGTGTGTGTGTGTGTGCCATATGGCTGGTGGATTAAGGTGTTAGTCCTGGGGACCAGGTGACAGCAGGGAGAGAGCCAGCCGCAGTAAAGGCTTAACTGATAATTGATTAGGCCTCTAATCTAATAACTCTGACCCTGCTACTTAGAAACACCAATCCTACTGCACCGTTCCAACGTGACCCGGCACACACACACACACACACACACACACACACACACACACACACACACACACACACACACACACACACACACACACACACACACAAACACACATTCCGTCAGTAGCCTACCTGTGGTCTGGTATACCAGTGCTGTGTTGATGTTATCATAAACATGACATTACCGAGGCAACATTATGACCTACTGCTGTTGTTACCGAGGCAACATTATGACCTACTGCTGTTGTTACCGAGGCAACATTATGACCTACTGCTGTTGTTCCCGAGGCAACATTATGACCTACTGCTGTTGTTACCGAGGCAACATTATGACCTACTGCTGTTGTTACCGAGGCAACATTATGACCTACTGCTGTTGTTACCGAGACAACATTATGACCTACTGCTGTTGTTACCGAGGCAACATTATGACCTACTGCTGTTGTTACCGAGGCAACATTATGACCTACTGCTGTTGTTGCCGAGGCAACATTATGACCTACTGCTGTTGTTACCGAGGCAACATTATGACCGACTGCTGTTGTTACCGAGGCAACATTATGACCTACTGCTGTTGTTACCGAGGTAACATTGTGACCTACTGCTAGTTAACTTCTCTACCTGGTGAACCAGTGATTGATTCATTGATTAATGTCTCTGATTGGTCGGGCAGATAGAAACATTGATTGAAAAACGGATTAATGTCTCTAATTGGTCAAGCAGTTGACCTGTAACAGGTGTGGGTCAGAATCAGTACCTGGTTAGAGAGGGAGAACGACAGTCAGCATACATGCTCACCTGTTAAACGTGATAGTAGACCTACATGCTAAACTGATAAACCTGACAGTAGACCTGCATACTAAACCTGACAGTAGACCTACATACTAAACTGATAAACCTGACAGTAGACCTACATACTAAACCTGACAGTAGACCTACATACTAAACCTGACAGTAGACCTACATGCTAAATCTGACAGTAGACCTACAGTGGGGCAAAAAGTATTTAGTCAGTCACCAATTGTGCAAGTTCTCCCACTTAAAAAGATGAGAGAGGCCTGTAATTGTCATCATAGGTACACTTCAACTATGACAGACAAAATGAAGAAGAAAAAAATCCCAAAAATCACATTGTAGGATTTTTTATGAATTTATTTGCAAATTATGGTGGAAAATAAGTATTTGGTCAATAACAAAAGTTTATCTCAATACTTTGTTATGTACCCTTTGTTGGCAATGACAGAGGTCAAACGTTTTCTGTAAGTCTTCACAAGGTTTTCACACACTGTTGCTGGTATTTTGGCCCATTCCTCCATGCAGACCTCCTCTAGAGCAATGATGTTTTGGGGCTGTTGCTGGGCAACACGGACTTTCAACTCCCTCCAAAGATTTTCTATGGGGTTGAGATCTGGAGACTGGCTAGGCCACTCCAGGACATTGAAATGCTTCTTACGAAGCCACTCCTTCGTTGCCCGGGCGGTGTGTTTGGGATCATTGTCATGCTGAAAGACCCAGCCACGTTTCATCTTCAATGCCCTTGCTGATGGAAGGAGGTTTTCACTCAAAATCTCACGATACATGGCCCCGTTCATTCTTTCCTTTACACGGATCAGTCGTCCTGGTCCCTTTGCAGAAAAACAGCCCCAAAGCATGATGTTTCCACCCCCATGCTTCACAGTAGGTATGGTGTTCTTTGGATGCAACTCAGCATTCTTTGTCCTCCAAACACGAAGAGTTGAGTTTTTACCAAAAAGTTATATTTTGGTTTCATCTGACCATATGACATTCTCCCAATCTTCTTCTGGAACATCCAAATGCTCTCTAGCAAACTTCAGACGGGCCTGGACATGTACTGGCTTAAGCAGGGGGACACGTCTGGCACTGCAGGATTTGAGTCCCTGACGGCGTAGTGTGTTACTGATGGTAGGCTTTGTTACTTTGGTCCCAGCTCTCTACAGGTCATTCGCTAAGTCCCCCGTGTGGTTCTGGGATTTTTGCTCACCGTTGATGTGATCATTTTGACCCCACGGGGTGAGATCTTGCGTTGAGCCCCAGATCGAGGGAGATTATCAGTGGTCTTGTATGTCTTCCATTTCCTAATAATTGCTCCCACAGTTGATTTCTTCAAACCAAGCTGCTTACCTATTGCAGATTCAGTATTCCCAGCCTGGTGCAGGTCTACAATTTTGTTTCTGGTGTCCTTTGACAGCTCTTTGGTTTTGGCCATAGTGGAGTTTGGAGTGTGACTGTTTGAGGTTGTGGACAGGTGTCTTTTATACTGATAACAAGTTCAAACAGGTGCCATTAATACAGGTAACGAGTGGAGGACAGAGGAGCCTCTTAAAGAAGAAGTTACAGGTCTGTGAGAGCCAGAAATCTTGCTTGTTTGTAGGTGACCAAATACTTATTTTCCACCATAATTTGCAAATAAATTCATTAAAAATCCTACAATGTGATTTTCTGGATTTTTTCCTCATTTTGCCTGTCATAGTTGAAGTGTACCTATGATGAAAATTACAGGCCTCTCTCATCTTTTTAAGTGGGAGAACTTGCACAATTGGTGGCTGACTAAATACTTTTTTTGCCCCACTGTACATAATAAACCTGACAGTAGAACTACAGTGCCTTGCGAAAGTATTCGGCCCCCTTGAACTTTGCGACCTTTTGCCACATTTCAGGCTTCAAACATAAAGATATAAAACTGTATTTTTTTGTGAAGAATCAACAACAAGTGGGACACAATCATGAAGTGGAACGGCATTTATTGGATATTTCAAACTTTTTTAACAAATCAAAACCAGAAAAACTGGGCGTGCAAAATTATTCCGTTTTATATCTTTATGTTTGAAGCCTGAAATGTGGCAAAAGGTCGCAAAGTTCAAGGGGGCCGAATACTTTCGCAACAAACCTGACAGTAGACCTACATAATAAACCTGATAGTAGACCTACATACTAAACCTGACGGTAGACCTACACAATAAACCTGACAGTAGACCTACATAATAAACCTGACAGTAGACCTACATAATTTACCTGACAGTAGACCTACATACTAAACTGATAAAGCTGACAATAGACCTACATACTAAACCTGACAGTAGACCTACATACTAAACCTGACAGTAGACCTACATACTAAACCTGACAGTAGACCTACATACTAAACTGATAAACCTGACAGTAGACCTACATAATAAACCTGACAGTAGACCTACATACTAAACTGATAAACCTGACAGTAGACCTACATACTAAACCTGACAGTAGACCTACATACTAAACCTGACAGTAGACCTACATAATAAACCTGACAGTAGACCTACATACTAAACTGATAAACCTGACAGTAGACCTACATGCTAAACCTGACAGTAGACCTACATGCTAAACCTGACAGTAGGCCTACATACTAAACCTGACAGTAGACCTCCATACTAAACCTGACAGTAGACCTACATACTAAACTGATAAACCTGCCAGTAGACCTACATACTAAACTGATAAACCTGACAGTAGACCTACATACTAAACCTGACAGTAGACCTACATACTAAACCTGACAGTAGACCTACATACTAAACCTGACAGTAGACCTACATACTAAACCTGACAGTAGACCTACATAATAAACCTGACAGTAGACCTACATACTAAACTGATAAATCTGACAGTAGACCTACATGCTAAACCTGACAGTAGACCTACATAATAAACCTGACAGTAGACCTACATACTAAACTGATAAACCTGACAGTAGACCTACATACTAAACCTGACAGTAGACCTACATACTAAACCTGACAGTAGACCTACATAATAAACCTGACAGTAGACCTACATACTAAACTGATAAACCTGCCAGTAGACCTACATACTAAACTGATAAACCTGACAGTAGACCTACATGCTAAACCTGACAGTAGACCTACATGCTAAACCTGACAGTAGGCCTACATACTAAACCTGACAGTAGACCTACATACTAAACCTGACAGTAGACCTACATACTAAACTGATAAACCTGCCAGTAGACCTACATACTAAACTGATAAACCTGACAGTAGACCTTCATACTAAACCTGACAGTAGACCTACATAATAAACCTGACAGTAGACCTACATACTAAACCTGACAGTAGACCTACATACTAAACCTGACAGTAGACCTACATACTAAACCTGACAGTAGACCTACATAATAAACCTGACAGTAGACCTACATACTAAACTGATAAACCTGACAGTAGACCTACATGCTAAACCTGACAGTAGGCCTACATACTAAACCTGACAGTAGGCCTACATACTAAACCTGACAGTAGACCTACATACTAAACCTGACATTAGACCTACATGCTAAACTGATAAACCTGACAGTAGGCCTACATACTAAACCTGACAGTAGACCTAAATACTAAACTGATAAACCTGACAGTAGACCTACATACTAAACTGATAAACCTGACAGTAGACCTACATGCTAAACCTGACGGTAAACCTACATACTAAACTGATAAACCTGACAGTAGACCTACATACTAAACCTGACAGTAGACCTACATAATAAACCTGACAGTAGACCTACATACTAAACCTGACAGTAGACCTACATACTAAACCTGACAGTAGACCTACATACTAAACTGATAAACCTGACAGTAGACCTACATGCTAAACCTGACAGTAGACCTACATACTAAACTGATAAACCTGACAGTAGACCTACATACTAAACTGATAAACCTGACAGTAGACCTACATGCTAAACCTGACAGTAGACCTACATGCTAAACTGATAAACCTGACAGTAGACCTACATACTAAACCTGACAGTAGACCTAAATATTAAACCTGACAGTAGACCTACATACTAAACCTGACAGTAGACCTACATACTAAACCTGACAGTAGACCTACATACTAAACTGATAAACCTGACAATAGACCTACATACTAAACTGATACACCTGACAGTAGACCTGCATGCTAAACCTGACAGTAGACCTACATACTAAACCTGACAGTAGACCTACATACTATACCTGACAGTAGACCTACATACTAAACCTGACAGTAGACCTACATACTAAACTGATAAGCCTGACAATAGACCTACATGCTAAACCTGACAGTAGACCTACATACTAAACCTGACAGTAGACCTACATACTAAACTGATAAACCTGACTGTAGACCTACATACTAAACCTGACAGTAGACCTACATACTAAACTGATAAACCTGACAATAGACCTACATGCTAAACCTGACAGTAGACCTACATAATAAACCTGACAGTAGACCTACATACTAAACCTGACAGTAGACCTACATACTAAACTGATAAACCTGACTGTAGACCTACATACTAAACTGATGAACCTGACAGTAGACCTACATACTAAACCTGACAGTAGACCTACATACTAAACCTGACAGTAGACCTACATACTAAACTGATAAACCTGACAGTAGACCTACAATATAAACCTGACAGTAGACCTACATAATAAACCTGACAGTAGACCTACATACTAAACCTGACAGTAGACCTACATACTAAACTGATAAACCTGACAGTAGACCTACATACTAAACTGATAAACCTGACAGTAGACCTACATGCTAAACCTGACGGTAGACCTACATACTAAACTGATAAACCTGACAGTAGACCTACATACTAAACCTGACAGTAGACCTACATACTAAACCTGACTGTAGACCTACATGCTAAACTGATAAACCTGACAGTAGACCTACATACTAAACCTGACAGTAGACCTAAATATTAAACCTGACAGTAGACCTACATACTAAACCTGACAGTAGACCTACATACTAAACCTGACAGTAGACCTAAATATTAAACTGATAAACCTGACAGTAGACCTACATACTAAACTGATAAACCTGACAGTAGACCTACATGCTAAACCTGACAGTAGACCTACATACTAAACTGATAAACCTGACAGTAGACCTACATACTAAACCTGACAGTAGACCTACATAATAACCCTGACAGTAGACCTACATACTAAACCTGACAGTAGACCTACATACTAAACCTGACAGTAGACCTACATACTAAACTGATAAACCTGACAGTAGACCTACATGCTAAACCTGACAGTAGACCTACATACTAAACTGATAAACCTGACAGTAGACCTACATACTAAACTGATAAACCTGACAGTAGACCTACATACTAAACCTGACAGTAGACCTACATACTAAACCTGACAGTAGACCTACATACTAAACTGATAAACCTGACAGTAGACCGACATAATAAACCTGACAGTAGACCTACATAATAAACCTGACAGTAGACCTACATACTAAACCTGACAGTAGACCTACATACTAAACTGATAAACCTGACTGTAGACCTACATACTAAACTGATAAACCTGACAGTAGACCTACATACTAAACCTGACAGTAGACCTACATACTAAACTGATAAACCTGACAGTAGACCTACATGCTAAACCTGACAGTAGACCTACATACTAAACTGATAAACCTGACAGTAGACCTACATACTAAACTGATAAACCTGACAGTAGACCTACATACTAAACCTGACAGTAGACCTACATACTAAACCTGACAGTAGACCTACATACTAAACTGATAAACCTGACAGTAGACCTACATAATAAACCTGACAGTAGACCTACATAATAAACCTGACAGTAGACCTACATACTAAACCTGACAGTAGACCTACATACTAAACTGATAAACCTGACTGTAGACCTACATACTAAACTGATAAACCTGACAGTAGACCTGCATACTAAACCTGACAGTAGACCTACATACTAAACCTGACAGTAGACCTACATACTAAACTGATAAACCTGACAGTAGAACTACATAATAAACCTGACAGTAGACCTACATAATAAACCTGACAGTAGACCTACATACTAAACCTGACAGTAGACCTACATACTAAACTGATAAACCTGACAGTAGACCTACATACTAAACTGATAAACCTGACAGTAGACCTACATGCTAAACCTGACAGTAGGCCTACATACTAAACTGATAAACCTGACAGTAGACCTACATACTAAACCTGACAGTAGACCTACATACTAAACCTGACTGTAGACCTACATGCTAAACTGATAAACCTGACAGTAGACCTACATACTAAACCTGACAGTAGACCTAAATATTAAACCTGACAGTAGACCTACATACTAAACCTGACAGTAGACCTACATACTAAACCTGACAGTAGACCTACATACTAAACTGATAAACCTGACAATAGACCTACATACTAAACTGATACACCTGACAGTAGACCTGCATGCTAAACCTGACAGTAGACCTACATACTAAACTGATAAACCTGACTGTAGACCTACATACTAAACTGATAAACCTGACAGTAGACCTACATACTAAACCTGACAGTAGACCTACATACTAAACCTGACAGTAGACCTACATACTAAACTGATAAACCTGACAGTAGATCTACATAATAAACTTGACAGTAGACCTACATAATAAACCTGACAGTAGACCTACATACTAAACCTGACAGTAGACCTACATACTAAACTGATAAACCTGACAGTAGACCTACATACTAAACTGATAAACCTGACAGTAGACCTACATGTTAAACCTGACGGTAGACCTACATACTAAACTGATAAACCTGACAGTAGACCTACATACTAAACCTGACAGTAGACCTACATACTAAACCTGACTGTAGACCTACATGCTAAACTGATAAACCTGACAGTAGACCTACATACTAAACCTGACAGTAGACCTACATACTAAACCTGACAGTAGACCTACATACTAAACCTGACAGTAGACCTACATACTAAACCTGACAGTAGACCTACATACTAAACCTGACAGTAGACCTACATACTAAACCAAACAGTAGACCTACATACTAAACTGATAAACCTGACAGTAGACCTACATACTAAACTGATAAACCTGACAGTAGACCTACATACTAAACCAGACAGTAGACCTACATACTAAACCTGACAGTAGACCTACATACTAAACCTGACAGTAGACCTACATACTAAACTGATAAACCTGAACAACCCTCCATGACCCATCCATCAGACTTCTGAACTTAACTAACACATCTGTCTGTCTTGACTAACTCAGATCTATCTTTCTTGATTAATAAAGGAGCATAATATTTATATTGTTGTAATATTTTTGCGTTGTTATTTCAGAAAATGACAAGGCAATAAATATATAAATATACCGCTAGTTAATTAAGAAAGTTAGATGTTAGTTAATCAAGAAATATACTGATAATTAAATAACCTTATGTTTCATAATTACCTAACAATATATTTCAGAATTAACTACCTGTATATTATCTTAATTAATTAACTACCTGTATATTATCTTAATTAACTAACTGTATATTATCTTAATTAACTAACTGTATATTATCTTAATTAACTAACAGTATATTATCTTAATTAACTACCTGTATATTATCTTAATTAACTAACTGTATATTATCTTAATTAACTAACTGTATATTATCTTAATTAACTACCTGTATATTATCTTAATTAATTAACTACCTGTATATTATCTTAATTAACTACCTGTATATTATCTTAATTAATTAACTACCTGTATATTATCTTAATTAACTAACTGTATATTATCTTAATTAACTAACTGTATATTATCTTAATTAACTACCTGTATATTATCTTAATTAACTACCTGTATATTATCTTAATTAACTACCTGTATATTATCTTAATTAACTACCTGTATATTATCTTAATTAATTAACTACCTGTATATTATCTTAATTAACTAACTGTATATTATCTTAATTAACTACCTGTATATTATCTTAATTAACTAACAGTATATTTCTTAATAAACTAACAGTATATTATCTTAATTAATTAACTACCTGTATATTATCTTAATTAACTAACAGTATATTTCTTAATTAACTAACAGTATATTATCTTAATTAATTAACTACCTGTATATTATCTTAATTAACTACCTGTATATTATCTTAATTAACTACCTGTATATTATCTTAATCAACTAACTGTATATTTCTTAATTAACTAACAGTATATTTCATAATTAGACAACACATGTATTGATTTACTTTATTCATCTCATATGTATATACTGTACTCTATACCATCTACTGCATCTTGATGTAATACATGTATCACTAGCCACTTTAAACTATGCCACTTTGTTTACATACCCTACATTACTCATCTCATATGTATATACTGTACTCGATACCATCTACTGCATCTTGCCTATGCTGTTCTGTACCATCACTTATTCATATATCTTTATGTACATATTCTTTATCCCCTTACACTTGTGTCTATAAGGTAGTAGTTTTGGAATTGTTAGCTAGATTACTCGTTGGTTATTACTGCATTGTCGGAACTAGAAGCACAAGCATTTCGCTACACTCGCATTAACATCTGCTAACCATGTGTATGTGACAAATAAATGTGATTTGATTTGTTGTTAAATGTATTTATTGTGTAGCCTACGCTATTCTCCTTTTATCTGCCATGTAGACGTATTCTGAAATAAAACTCTAATCAACCTGCAGGGCCTTATAGGAGCAGCCATGGCCAAGACGCGCGCACACACACACACACTGAGCCGTGCTCCTCACCTTTCGGGAAGGGGTTCGGTTGGACCACGTAAAGGAACGCGTGCACCATGTGGAACAGAACACCGATGGCACCGGGCTCGTAGTAGGCGTGCGTGTCGTACACACCGGAGGGCACGAACCCAAAGTCTAGGGGTTCTACCGGGGGCGGGGACCGCTGCTGCCGCGTGCTCACGGACGCGGAGTCTGCCTGCAGTTTGCTCGTCGGGTCTTCACGTTCCGGGGAGTCCCGGGGTTGATGACGTAGCTCCCCGGTGCTGCCCCAACACAGCAGCAACACGAGCCCCGCTCTCCACAGCATGGCTTGAGACTAGTCTTTGCAAAACGCACTCCAAATAAAACGGTAAAAGAACACGGAATGAGAGAGAGAGAGAAAAGAGGTGGTGACCTGTCTCCACCGTCTGAAAGAAAGAAAGAAACTGCAACGACAGAAGTCCAAATTTCAGATAGTCCCGTAAAGTACTGTTACGTCTTGTTGTCCCGGTTAAACATGTCTCCAGTGACACTTGTTGTCTCTAGAGGTGGAACGAACCGTACTAATGCTCATCCGACGGCGCGCGGGCACGTGATGAGTTCGGGTGCGCAGGCCCGTTGATCCCAGTGTGAGCTGCGGTCTCGTGTGTTTGTCACTTACCGTTCTGTCCTAGTCAGACACCTGACAGCGATGGCCGCCAGCGTTCCGTCTTTTTGGCAGGAGCTAACCAAAACACGAATATTACAAACAGAGACAGAGAGACAGAGACTCAGAGAGAGAGACAGAAACAGAGACAGAGACAGAGAGAGAGAGACAGAGAGAGGGGTAGAGAGAGAGACAGAGAGAGAGAGAGCGCAGTATGTGTGGAAGTAATAGACTAAATAGGACAATTAACTGCGAAGGGTGTGTGTGTGTGTGTGTGTGTGTGTGTGTGTGTGTGTGTGTGTGTGAGAGAGAGAGAGAGACAGAGAAAGGTTTTACTGCATTACATGGGCTTGCTATCTTTCTGATTTGGTCCTGCCATGCGTCACTTGAGTGGGTTGAGTCACTGACGTGATCTTCCTGTCTGGGTTGGCGCCCCCCCTTGGGTTGTGCCTTGGCGGAGATCTTTGTGGGCTATACTCGGCCTTGTCTCAGGATGGTAAGTTGGTGGTTGAAGGTATCCCCCTAGTGGTGTGGGGGCTGCGCTTTGTCAAAGTGGGTGGGGTTATATCCTACCTGTTTGGCCCTGCCTGGGGGTATCATCGGATGTGGCCACAGTGTCTCCTGACCCCTCCTGTCTCAGCCTCCAGTATTTCTGCCGCAGTAGTTTATGTGTCGGGGGGCTAGGGTCAGTTTGTTATATCTGGAGTACTTCTCCTTTCTTATCCGGTGTCCTGTGTGAATTTAAGTTTGCTCTCTCTAATTCTCTCTTTCCCTCTTTCTCTCTTTCTCTCTTTCTCTCTCTCAGAGGACCTGAGCCCTAGGACCATGCCTCAGGACTAACTGACATGATGACTCCTTGCTGTCCCCAGTCCACCTGGCCGTGCTGCTGCTCCAGTTTCAACTGTTCTGCCTTATTATTATTTGACCATGCTGGTCATTTATGAACATTTGAACATCTTGGCCATGTTCTGTTATAATCTCCACCCGGCACAGCCAGAAGAGGACTGGCCACCCCTCATAGCCTGGTTCCGCTCTAGGTTTCTTCCTAGGTTTTGGCCTTTCTAGGGAGTTTTTCCTTGCCACCGTGCTTCTACAACTGCATTGCTTGCTGTTTGGGGTTTTAGGCTGGGTTTCTGTACAGCACTTTGAGATATCATCTGATGTAAGAAGGGCTATATAAATACATTTGATTTGATTTTGATTTGAGAGAGAGAGTGTGTGTGAGAGAGACAGAGAGATAGACAGAGAGAGAGAGACAGAGACAGAGACAGAGAGATAGACAGAGAGAGAGATAGACAGAGAGAGAAAGAGACAGAGAGAGCGAGAGAGAGAGAGAGACCGAGAGAGTGTTAAGAGCAATGGAGGTTGGTGCCATTTAAGAGGAGGGAGGACCATTTTTTTTCTCATTAGCCTTATTTCTATTACAGTATATTGGATGACTCTCATTCATATTTTATTACAGTATATTGGATGACTCTCATTCATATTATATTACAGTATATTGGATGACTCTCATTCATATTCCATTCACCCAGTTCAATGTAACAGTGACAGGTTTAGGTTACTGTCATTCATATTCACCCAGTTCAATGTAACAGTGACAGGTTTAGGTTACTGGCATTCATATTCACCCAGTTCAATGTACCAGTGACAGGTTTAGGATACTGTCATTCATATTCACCCAGTTCAATGTAACAGTGACAGGTTTAGGATACTGTCATTCATATTCCATTCACCCAGTTCAATGTAACAGTGACAGGTTTAGGTTACTGTCATTCACCCAGATCAATGTAACAGTGACAGGTTTAGGCTACTGTCATTCACCCAGATCAATGTAACAGTGACAGGTTTAGGTTACTGTCATTCATATTCACCCAGTTCACTGTAACAGTGACAGGTTTAGGTTACTGGCATTCATATTCACCCAGTTCAATGTAACAGTGACAGGTTTGGGTTACTGTCATTCATATTCACCCAGTTCACTGTAACAGTGACAGGTTTAGGTAACTGTCATTCATATTCATCCAGTTCACTGTAACAGTGATAGGTTTAGGTTACTACATGATACTCAGATTTTCCCTGTACCCATCATGAGGTTGCTACAACCAGGACTATGAATGAAAGTTTACAACGTAGGTGCACACAGATCGAGAGAAAATGTTGAGGTGACAGACAGTGACAACTGGACAGATACATTTTAACACCACCTTGCACACTGTTACCTGCATCTAGCTGATCTAGGGTGTAGTCATTAGTCCAGTCTTCCCTGCATCTAGCTGATCTAGGGTGTAGTCATTAGTCCAACAGTATCACCTCTTACCTGCATCTAGCTGATCTAGGGTGTAATCATTACCTGATACCTCCTTTGTCCCACCTCCCACACATGCGGTGACCTCACCCATCACAACCAGCATGTCCAGAGATACAATCTCTCTCATCATCACCCAGTGCCTGGGCTTACCTCCGCTGTACCCGCACCCCACCATACCCCTGTCTGCGCATTATGCCCTGAATATATTCTACCATGCCCAGAAATCTGCTCCTTTTATTCTCTGTCCCCAACGCTCTAGGCGACCAGTTTTGATAGCCTTTAGCCGCACCCTCATACTACTCCTCCTCTGTTCCGCAGGTGATGTGGAGGTAAACCCAGGCCCTGCATGTCCTCAGGCACCCTCATTTGTTGACGAAAAAGCCTTGGTTTCATGAATGTCAACGTCAGAAGCCTCCTCCCTAAGTTTGTTTTACTCACTGCTTTAGCACACTCTGCCAACCCCGATGTCCTTGCCGTGTCTGAATCCTGGCAGGAAGGCCACCAACAATTCTGAGATTTCCATACCCAACTATAACATTTTCCGTCAAGATAGAACTGCCAAAGGGGGAGGAGTTGCAGTCTACTGCAGAGATAGCCTGCAAAGTAATGTCATACTTTCCAGGTCCATACCCAAACAGTTTGAACTACTAATTTTTAAAATTACTCTCTCCAGAAATAAGTCTCTCACTGTTGCCGCCTGCTACCGACCCCCCTCAGCTCCCAGCTGTGCCCTGGACACCATTTGTGAATTATTCGCCCCCCCATCTAGCTTCAGAGTTTGTTCTGTTAGGTGACCTAAACTGGGATATGCTTAACACCCCGGCAGTCCTACAATCTAAGCTAGATGCCCTCAATCTCACACAAATCATCAAGGAACCCACCTGGTACAACCCTAAATCTGTAAACAAGGGCACCCTCATAGACGTCATCCTGACCAACTGGCCCTCCAAATACACCTCCGCTGTCTTCAACCAGGATCTCAGCGATCACTGCCTCATTGCCTGTATCCGCTACGGAGCCGCAGTCAAACGACCACCCCTCATCACTGTCAAACGCTCCCTAAAACACTTCTGTGAGCAGGCCTTTCTAATCGACCTGTCCCGGGTATCCTGGAAGGACATTGACCTCATCCCGTCAGTTGAGGATGCCTGGTCATTCTTTAAAAGTAACTTCCTCACCATTTTAGATAAGCATGCTCCGTTCAAAAAATGCAGAACTAAGAACAGATATAGCCCTTGGTTCACTCCAGACCTGACTGCCCTCGACCTGACTGCCCTCGACCAGCACAAAAACATCCTGTGGCGGACTGCAATAGCATCGAATAGTCCCTGCGATATGCTTCTTCAGGCAGAAATTTGCATCCTGCAGCTCCAACTCCAAAAGTTCTGGGACACTGTGAAGTCCATGGAGAACAAGAGCACCTCCTCCCAGCTGCCCACTGCACTGAGGCTAGGTAACACGGTCACCACCGATAAATCCATGATTATCGAAAACTTCAACAAGCATTTCTCAATGGCTGGCCATGCCTTCCGCCTGGCTACTCCAACCTCGGCCAACAGCTCCGCCCCCCCCCCCCCCCCCCCCCCCCGCAGCTACTCGCCCAAGCCTCTCCAGGTTCCCCTTTACCCAAATCCAGATAGCAGATGTTCTGAAAGAGCTGCAAAACCTGGACCCGTACAAATCAGCTGGGCTTGACAATCTGGACCCTCTATTTCTGAAACTATCCGCCGCCATTGTCGCAACCCCTAGTACCAGCCTGTTCAACCTCTCTTTTATATCGTCTGAGATTCCAAGGATTGGAAAGCTGCCGCAGTCATCCCCCTCTTCAAAGGGGGAGACACCCTGGACCCAAACTGTTACAGACCTATATCCACCCTGCCCTGCCTATCTAAGGTCTTCGAAAGCCAAGTCAACAAACAGGTCACTGACCATCTCGAATCCCACCGTACCTTCTCCGCTGTGCAATCTGGTTTCCGAGCCGGTCACGGGTGCACCTCAGCCACGCTCAAGGTACTAAACGATATCATAACCGGCATCGATAAAAGACAGTACTGTGCAGCCGTCTTCATCGACCTTGCCAAGGCTTTCGACTCTGTCAATCACCATATTCTTATCGGCAGACTCAGTAGCCTCGGTTTTTCTGATGACTGCATGCCTGGTTCACCAACTACTTTGCAGACAGAGTTCAGTGTGTCAAATCGGAGGGCATGCTGTCCGGTCCTCTGGCAGTCTCTATGGGGGTGCCACAGGGTTCAATTCTCGGGCCGACTCTTTTCTCTGTATATATCAATGATGTTGCTCTTGCTGTGGGCGATTCCCTGATCCACCTCTACGCAGACGACACCATTCTATATACTTCCGGCCCGTCCATGGACACTGTGCTATCTAACCTCCAAACGAGCTTCAATGCCATACAACACTCCTTCCGTGGCCTCCAACTGCTCTTAAACGCTAGTAAAACCAAATGCATGGTTTTCAACCGCTCGCTGCCTGCACCCGCACTCCTGACCAGCATCACCACCCTGGATGGTTCCGACCTTGAATATGTGGACATCTATAAGTACCTAGGTGTCTGGCTAGACTGTAAACTCTCCTTCCAGACTCATATCAAACATCTCCAATCGAAAATCAAATCTAGAGTCGGCTTTCTATTCCGCAACAAAGCCTCCTTCACTCACGCCGCCAAACTTAACCTAGTAAAACTGACTATCCTACCGATCCTCGACTTCGGCGATGTCATCTACAAAATTGCTTCCAACACTCTACTCAGCAAACTGGATGCAGTTTATCACAGTGCCATCCGTTTTGTCACTAAAGCACCTTATACCACCCACCACTGCTCTAGTCGGCTGGCCCTCGCTACATATTCGTCGCCAGACCCACTGGCTCCAGGTCATCTACAAGTCCATGCTAGGTAAAGCTCCGCCTTATCTCAGTTCACTGGTCACGATGGCAACACCCACCCGTAGCACGCGCTCCAGCAGGTGTATCTCACTGATCATCCCTAAAGCCAACACCTCATTTGGCCGCCTTTCGTTCCAGTTCTCTGCTGCCTGTGACTGGAAGAAATTGCAAAAATCGCTGAAGTTGGAGACTTCTATCTGCCTCACCAACTTCAAACATCTGCTATCTGAGCAGCTAACCGATCGCTGCAGCTGTACATAGTCTATCGGTAAATAGCCCACCCATTTTTACCTACCTCATCCCCATACTGTTTTTATTTATTTACTTTTCTGCTCTTTTGCACACCAGTATCTCTACCTGTATATTACCATCTGATCATTTATCACTCCAGTGTTAATCTGCAAAATTGTAATTATTCGCCTACCTCATGCCTTTTGCACACAATGTATATAGACTCTCTTTTTTTTCCTACTGTGTTATTGACTTGTCAATTGTTTACTCCATGTGTAACTCTGTGTTGTCTGTTCACACTGCTATGCTTTATCTTGGCCAGGTCGCAGTTGCAAATGAGAACTTGTTCTCAACTAGCCTACCTGGTTAAATAAAGGTGAAATAAAAATATTTAAAATTAAAAAAAATTAGCCCAACAGTATCACCTCTTAACTGCATCTAGCTGATCTAGGGTGTAGTCATTAGTCCAACAGTATCACCTCTTACCTGCATCTAGCTGATCTAGGGTGTAATCATTAGTCCAACAGTATCACCTCTTTCCTGCATCTAGCTGATCTAGGGTGTAATCATTAGTCCAACAGTATCACCTCTTAGCTGCATCTAGCTGATCTAGGGTGTAATCATTAGTCCAACAGTTTCACATCTTACCTGCATCTAGCTGATCTAGGGTGTAATCATTAGTCCAACAGTATCACCTCTTACCTGCATCTAGCTGATCTAGGGTGTAATCATTAGTCTAGTCTTCCCTGCATCTAGCTGATCTAGGGTGTAATCATTACTCCAGTCTTACCTGCATCTAGCTGATCTAGGGTGTAGTCATTAGTCCAGTCTTCCCTGCATCTAGCTGATCTAGGGTGTAATCATTAGTCCAACAGTTTCACCTCTTACCTGCATCTAGCTGATCTAGGGTGCAGTCATTAGTCTAGTCTTGCCTGCATCTAGCTGATCTAGGGTGTAATCATTAGTCCAGTCTTACCTGCATCTAGCTGATCTAGGGTGTAGTCATTAGTCCAGTCTTACCTGCATCTAGCTGATCTAGGGTGTAGTCATTAGTCTAGTCTTACCTGCATCTAGCTGATCTAGGGTGTAGTCATTAGTCTAGTCTTACCTGCATCTAGCTGATCTAGGGTGTAGTCATTAGTCCAGTCTTACCTGCATCTAGCTGATCTAGGGTGTAGTCATTAGTCCAGTCTTCCCTGCATCTAGCTGATCTAGGGTGTAGTCATTAGTCTAGTCTTACCTGCATCTAGCTGATCTAGGGTGTAGTCATTAGTCTAGTCTTACCTGCATCTAGCTGATCTAGGGTGTAGTCATTAGTCCAGTCTTCCGTGCATCTAACTGATCTAGGGTGTAATCATTAGTCCAGTCTTACCTGCATCTAGCTGATCTAGGGTGTAGTCATTAGTCCAGTCTTCCCTGCATCTAGCTGATCTAGGGTGTAGTCATTAGTCCAACAGTATCACCTCTTACCTGCATCTAGCTGATCTAGGGTGTAGTCATTAATCCAACAGTATCACCTCTTACCTGCATCTAGCTGATCTAGGGTGTAGTCATTAGTCCAACAGTATCACCTCTTACCTGCATCTAGTTGATCTAGGGTGTAGTCATTAGTCCAACAGTATCATCTCTTACCTGCATCTAGCTGATCTAGGGTGTAGTCATTAGTCCAGTCTTCCCTGCATCTAGCTGATCTAGGGTGTAGTCATTAGTCCAACAGTATCACCTCTTACCTGCATCTAGCTGATCTAGGGTGTAATCATTAGTCCAGTCTTCCCTGCATCTAGCTGATCTAGGGTGTAATCATTAGTCCAGTCTTACCTGCATCTAGCTGATCTAGGGTGTAATCATTAGTCCAACAGTATCACCTCTTACCTGCATCTAGCTGATCTAGGGTGTAATCATTAGTCCAGTCTTACCTGCATCTAGCTGATCTAGGGTGTAATCATTAGTCCAGTCTTAACTGCATCTAGCTGATCTAGGGTGTAATCATTAGTCCAACAGTATCACCTCTTACCTGCATCTAGCTGATCTAGGGTGTAGTCATTAGTCCAGTCTTACCTGCATCTAGCTGATCTAGGGTGTAGTCATTAGTCCAGTCTTACCTGCATCTAGCTGATCTAGGGTGTAGTCATTAGTCCAACAGTATCACCTCTTCCCTGCATCTAGCTGATCTAGGGTGCAGTCATTAATCCAACAGTATCACCTCTTACCTGCATCTAGCTGATCTAGGGTGTAATCATTAGTCCAACAGTATCACCTCTGGCCTGCATCTACCTGATCTAGGGTGTAATCATTAATCCAACAGTATCACCTCTTACCTGCATCTAGCTGATCTAGGGTGTAGTCATTAGTCCAGTCTTCCCTGCATCTAGCTGATCTAGGGTGTAATCATTAGTCCAACAGTATCACCTCTTACCTGCATCTAGCTGATCTAGGGTGTAGTCATTAGTCCAGTCTTACCTGCATCTAGCTGATCTAGGGTGTAGTCATTAGTCCAGTCTTGCCTGCATCTAGCTGATCTAGGGTGTAGTCATTAGTCCAGTCTTACCTGCATCTAGCTGATCTAGGGTGTAGTCATTAGTCCAACAGTATCACCTCTTACCTGCATCTAGCTGATCTAGGGTGTAGTCATTAGTCCAGTCTTGCCTGCATCTAGCTGATCTAGGGTGTAGTCATTAGTCCAACAGTATCACCTCTTACCTGCATCTAGCTGATCTAGGGTGTAGTCATTAGTCCAGTCTTGCCTGCATCTAGCTGATCTAGGGTGTAATCATTAGTCCAACAGTATCACCTCTTGCCTGCATCTAGCTGATCTAGGGTGCAGTCATTAGTCCAACAGTATCACCTCTGGCCTACATCTAGCTGATCTAGGGTGTAATCATTAGTCCAACAGTATCACCTCTTGCCTGCATCTAGCTGATCTAGGGTGTAGTCATTAGTCCAACAGTATCACCTCTTACCTGCATCTAGCTGATCTAGGGTGTAGTCATTAGTCCAGTCTTACCTGCATCTAGCTGATCTAGGGTGTAGTCATTAGTCCAGTCTTACCTGCATCTAGCTGATCTAGGGTGTAATCATTAGTCCAGTCTTCCCTGCATCTAGCTGATCTAGGGTGTAGTCATTAGTCCAGTCTTACCTGCATCTAGCTGATCTAGGGTGTAGTCATTAGTCCAGTCTTACCTGCATCTAGCTGATCTAGGGTGTAGTCATTAGTCCAGTCTTACCTGCATCTAGCTGATCTAGGGTGTAATCATTAGTCCAGTCTTACCTGCATCTAGCTGATCTAGGGTGTAATCATTAGTCTAGTCTTCCCTGCATCTAGCTGATCTAGGGTGTAATCATTAGTCTAGTCTTCCCTGCATCTAGCTGATCTAGGGTGTAGTCATTAGTCCAGTCTTACCTGCATCTAGCTGATCTAGGGTGTAGTCATTAGTCCAGTCTTACCTGCATCTAGCTGATCTAGGGTGTAATCATTAGTCCAGTCTTACCTGCATCTAGCTGATCTAGGGTGTAATCATTAGTCTAGTCTTCCCTGCATCTAGCTGATCTAGGGTGTAGTCATTAGTCCAGTCTTCCCTGCATCTAGCTGATCTAGGGTGTAGTCATTAGTCCAGTCTTACCTGCATCTAGCTGATCTAGGGTGTAATCATTAGTCCAGTCTTACCTGCATCTAGCTGATCTAGGGTGTAGTCATTAGTCCAGTCTTACCTGCATCTAGCTGATCTAGGGTGTAGTCATTAGTCCAGTCTTACCTGCATCTAGCTGATCTAGGGTGTAATCATTAATCCAACAGTTGCAAACGAGAGTTTCTATTGGACACATTCAGGTATGTTGATCCCCGTTTCGTTTGTTTCCGTTTAATAAGAAACAGAAGCAAATGAATACACCCCTGATTAGGTGTAAACACGGTTCACTTTCATAACTCTCTCCTCCTCTCACCTTTTCCCTTCGCTTGTGGACTTCGATACACAACACATCAGCTGTATGTGACCAGAGGACATCTCTCCAAAAAGTACCATATTTTTATGGCTGTTTTGGAGCAGTGGCTTCTTCCTTGCCGAGCGGCCTTTCAGGTTATGTCGATATAGGACTCGTTTTACTGTGGATATAGATATTTTTGTACCTGTTTCCTCCAGCATCTTCACAAGGTCCTTTGCTGTTGTTCTGGGATTGATTTGCACTTTTCGCACCAAAGTACGTTGATCTCTTGGAGACAGAACTCCTTCCTGAGCGGTATGACGGCTGCGTGGTCCCATGGTGTTTATACTTGCGTACTATTGTTTGTACAGATGAACGTGGTACCTTCAGGCGTTTGGAAATTGCTTCCAAGGATAAACAGGATTTGTGGAGGTCTACAATTTTTTTTCTGAGGTCTTGGCTGATTTCTTTTGATTTTCCCATGATGTCAAGCAAAGAGGCACTGAGTTTGAAGGTAGGCCTTGAAATACATCCACAGGTACTCAAATTATGTCAATTAGCATATCAGAAGCTTCTAAAGCGTAGACATCTACTAAGTAGATGTCCTAACCGACTTGCCAAAACTATAGTTTGTTAACAAGAAATTTGTGGAGTGGTTGATGACTCCAACCTAAGTGTATGTAAACTTCCGACTTCAACCGTACATATGAGATGAGTAAAGCAATATGTAAACATTATTAAAGAGACACGTGTTTCATTGTTAAAGCGACCAGTGATTCCATGTCTATGTATACAGGGCAGCAGCCTCTAAGGTGCAGGGTTGAGTAACCGGGTGGTAGCCTGGCTAGTGATGGCTATTTAACAGTCTGATGTCCTTGAGATAGATGCTGTTTTTCAGTCTCTCGGTCCCAGCTTTGATGCAACTGTACTGACCTCGCCTTCTGGATGATAGCGGGGTGAATAGGCCGTGGCTCGGGTGGTTGATGATCTTTTTGGCCTTCCTGTGACATCGGGTGCTGATCCTGGAGGGTGGGCAGTGTGACCCTGGTGATGTGTTGGGCAGACCGCACCATCCTCTGAAGAGCCTTGTGGTTGCGGGCGGTGCAGCTGCCGTCCCAGGCGGTGATGCAGCCCGACAGGATACTGTAAAAGTTTGTGAGGGTCTTAAGGGCCAAGGCGAATGTTTATTTTTTAATTTTTTATTATTATTATTTTTTTCCCCCCTTTTTCTCCCCAATTTCGTGGTATCCAATTGTTGTAGTAGCTACTATCTTGTCTCATCGCTACAACTCCCGTACGGGCTCGGGAGAGACGAAGGTTGAAAGTCATGAGTCCTCCGATACACAACCAACCAAGCCGCACTGCTTCTTAACACAGCGCGCATCCAACCCGGAAGCCAGCCGCACCAATGCGCCGGAGGAAACACAGTGCACCTGGCAACCTTGGTTAGCGCACAATGCGCCCAGCCCCCCACAGGAGTCGCTGGTGCGCGATGAGACAAGGACACCCCTACCGACCAAGCCCTCCCTAACCCGGGCGACGCTAGGCCAATTGTGCGTCGCCCCACGGACCTCCCGGTCGCGGCCGGTTACGACAGAGCCTGGGCGCGAACCCAGGGACTCTGATGGCACAGCTGGCGCTGCAGTACAGCGCCTTTAACCACTGCGCCACCCAAAGGCAAATTTCTTAATCCATAATGATTAGGGAAATGAGCCTTCTTCACCACGCTGTCTGTGTGGGTGAACCATTTCAGATGGTTGATGAACGACAACAACACTAAGACTGAGGTACTAGTTACTCCATACCAACACTAGATGTTGCTGAGGTACTAGTTACTCCATACCAACACTAGATGAGGCTGAGGTACTAGTTACTCCATACCAACACTAGATGTTGCTGAGGTACTAGTTACTCCATACCAACACTAGATGTTGCTGAGGTACTAGTTACTCCATACCAACACTAGATGTTGCTGAGGTACTAGTTACTCCATACCAACACTAGATGAGGCTGAGGTACTAGTTACTCCATACCAACACTAGATGAGGATGAGGTACTAGTTACTCCATACCAACACTAGATGAGGCTGAGGTACTAGTTACTCCATACCAACACTAGATGTTGCTGAGGTACTAGTTACTCCATACCAACACTAGATGAGGCTGAGGTACTAGTTACTCCATACCAACACTAGATGAGGCTGAGGTACTAGTTACTCCATACCAACACTAGATGAGGCTGAGGTACTAGTTACTCCATACCAACACTAGATGAGGCTGAGGTACTAGTTACTCCATACCAACACTAGATGAGGCTGAGGTACTAGTTACTCCATATCAACGCTAGATGAGGCAGAGGTACTAGTTACTCCATACCAACACTAGATGAGGCTGAGGTACTAGTTACTCCATACCAACACTAGATGAGGCTGAGGTACTAGTTACTCCATACCAACACTAGATGAGGCTGAGGTACTAGTTACTCCATACCAACACTAGATGAGGCTGAGGTACTAGTTACTCCAAACCAACACTAGATGAGGCTGAGGTACTAGTTACTCCATACCAACACTAGATGAGGCTGAGGTACTAGTTACTCCATACCAACACTAGATGAGGCTGAGGTACTAGTTACTCCATACCAACACTAGATGAGGCTGAGGTACTAGTTACTCCATACCAACGCTATATGAGGATGAACGGCAACACCACCACACACAACTGAAATGTTCGGTCTGTTGAATATTTCATCAATGGATTTCTTGGCTGAATGAAAAGGGACACACACACAACTTCACCATCTAAAGGGTAATTAATAACTTCACCATCCAAAGGGTAATTAATAACTTCACCATCCAAAGGGTAATTAATAACTTCACCATCCAAAGGGTAATTAATAACTTCACCATCTAAAGGGTAATTAATAACTTCACCATCCAAAGGGTAATTAATAACTTCACCATCCAAAGGGTAATTAATAACTTCACCATCTAAAGGGTAATTAATAACTTCACCATCCAAAGGGTAATTAATAACTTCACCATCCAAAGGGTAATTAATAACTTCACCATCCAAAGGGTAATTAATAACTTCACCATCCAAAGGGTAATTAATAACTTCACCATCCAAAGGGTAATTAATAACTTCACCATCCAAAGGGATTATTAATAACTTCACCATCTAAAGGGTAATTAATAACTTCACCATCCAAAGGGTAATTAATAACTTCACCATCCAAAGGGTAATTAATAACTTCACCATCCAAAGGGTCATTAATAACTTCACCATCCAAAGGGTAATTAATAACTTCACCATCCAAAGGGTAATTAATAACTTCACCATCCAAAGGGTCATTAATAACTTCACCATCCAAAGGGTAATTAATAACTTCACCATCCAAAGGGTCATTAATAACTTCACCATCCAAAGGGTCATTAATAACTTCACCATCCAAAGGGTCATTAATAACTTCACCATCCAAAGGGATTATTAATAACTTCACCATCCAAAGGGATTATTAATAACTTCACCATCCAAAGGGTAATTAATAACTTCACCATCCAAAGGGTAATTAATAACTTCACCATCCAAAGGGATATTCAACGTCTGCTTTTTGTTTTACCAATAGGTGATATAGTATAGTATACCTTCTTTGCGAGGCATTGGAAACTGTTTTACTAATAGGTGATATAGTATAGTATACCTTCTTTGCGAGGCATTGGAAACTGTTTTACTAATAGGTGATATAGTATAGTATACCTTCTTTGCGAGGCATTGGAAACTGTTTTACCAGTAGGTGATATAGTATAGTATACCTTCTTTGCGAGGCATTGGAAACTGTTTTACTAATAGGTGATATAGTATAGTATACCTTCTTTGCGAGGCATTGGGAACTGTTTTACCAATAGGTGATATAGTATAGTATACCTTCTTTGCGAGGCATTGGAAACTGTTTTACCAGTAGGTGATATAGTATAGTATACCTTCTTTGCGAGGCATTGGGAACTGTTTTACCAATAGGTGATATAGTATAGTATACCTTCTTTGCGAGGCATTGGAAACTGTTTTACCAGTAGGTGATATAGTATAGTATACCTTCTTTGCGAGGCATTGGGAACTGTTTTACCAGTAGGTGATATAGTATAGTATACCTTCTTTGCGAGGCATTGGGAACTGTTTTACTAATAGGTGATATAGTATAGTATACCTTCTTTGCGAGGCATTGGAAACTGTTTTACCAGTAGGTGATATAGTATAGTATACCTTCTTTGCGAGGCATTGGGAACTGTTTTACCAGTAGGTGATATAGTATAGTATACCTTCTTTGCGAGGCATTGGAAACTGTTTTACCAGTAGGTGATATAGTATAGTATACCTTCTTTGCGAGGCATTGGAAACTGTTTTACCAGTAGGTGATATAGTATAGTATACCTTCTTTGCGAGGCATTGGGAACTGTTTTACTAATAGGTGATATAGTATAGTATACCTTCTTTGCGAGGCATTGGGAACTGTTTTACTAATAGGTGATATAGTATAGTATACCTTCTTTGCGAGGCATTGGAAACTGTTTTACTAATAGGTGATATAGTATAGTATACCTTCTTTGCGAGGCATTGGGAACTGTTTTACTAATAGGTGATATAGTATAGTATACCTTCTTTGCGAGGCATTGGAAACTGTTTTACCAATAGGTGATATAGTATAGTATACCTTCTTTGCGAGGCATTGGGAACTGTTTTACTAATAGGTGATATAGTATAGTATACCTTCTTTGCGAGGCATTGGAAACTGTTTTACTAATAGGTGATATAGTATAGTATACCTTCTTTGCGAGGCATTGGGAACTGTTTTACCAGTAGGTGATATAGTATAGTATACCTTCTTTGCGAGGCATTGGGAACTGTTTTACCAGTAGGTGATATAGTATAGTATACCTTCTTTGCGAGGCATTGGGAACTGTTTTACTAATAGGTGATATAGTATAGTATACCTTCTTTGCGAGGCATTGGAAACTGTTTTACTAATAGGTGATATAGTATAGTATACCTTCTTTGCGAGGCATTGGGAACTGTTTTACCAGTAGGTGATATAGTATAGTATACCTTCTCTGCGAGGCATTGGAAACTGTTTTACTAATAGGTGATATAGTATAGTATACCTTCTTTGCGAGGCATTGGGAACTGTTTTACCAGTAGGTGATATAGTATAGTATACCTTCTTTGCGAGGCATTGGAAACTGTTTTACCAGTAGGTGATATAGTATAGTATACCTTCTTTGCGAGGCATTGGAAACTGTTTTACTAATAGGTGATATAGTATAGTATACCTTCTTTGCGAGGCATTGGAAACTGTTTTACCAATAGGTGATATAGTATAGTATACCTTCTTTGCGAGGCATTGGAAACTGTTTTACTAATAGGTGATATAGTATAGTATACCTTCTTTGCGAGGCATTGGAAACTGTTTTACCAGTAGGTGATATAGTATAGTATACCTTCTTTGCGAGGCATTGGAAACTGTTTTACTAATAGGTGATATAGTATAGTATACCTTCGTTGCGAGGCATTGGGAACTGTTTTACTAATAGGTGATATAGTATAGTATACCTTCTTTGCGAGGCATTGGGAACTGTTTTACCAATAGGTGATATAGTATAGTATACCTTCTTTGCGAGGCATTGGAAACTGTTTTACTAATAGGTGATATAGTATAGTATACCTTCTTTGCGAGGCATTGGGAACTGTTTTACTAATAGGTGATATAGTATAGTATACCTTCTTTGCGAGGCATTGGGAACTGTTTTACCAGTAGGTGATATAGTATAGTATACCTTCTTTGCGAGGCATTGGGAACTGTTTTACTAATAGGTGATATAGTATAGTATACCTTCTTTGCGAGGCATTGGGAACTGTTTTACTAATAGGTGATATAGTATAGTATACCTTCTTTGCGAGGCATTGGGAACTGTTTTACCAGTAGGTGATATAGTATAGTATACCTTCTTTGCGAGGCATTGGAAACTGTTTTACTAATAGGTGATATAGTATAGTATACCTTCTTTGCGAGGCATTGGGAACTGTTTTACCAGTAGGTGATATAGTATAGTATACCTTCTTTGCGAGGCATTGGGAACTGTTTTACTAATAGGTGATATAGTATAGTATACCTTCTTTGCGAGGCATTGGGAACTGTTTTACCAGTAGGTGATATAGTATAGTATACCTTCTTTGCGAGGCATTGGGAACTGTTTTACTAATAGGTGATATAGTATAGTATACCTTCTTTGCGAGGCATTGGGAACTGTTTTACCAGTAGGTGATATAGTATAGTATACCTTCTTTGCGAGGCATTGGGAACTGTTTTACTAATAGGTGATATAGTATAGTATACCTTCTTTGCGAGGCAGTGGAAACTGTTTTACTAATAGGTGATATAGTATAGTATACCTTCTCTGCGAGGCATTGGAAACTGTTTTACCAGTAGGTGATATAGTATAGTATACCTTCTTTGCGAGGCATTGGGAACTGTTTTACTAATAGGTGATATAGTATAGTATACCTTCTTTGCGAGGCATTGGGAACTGTTTTACTAATAGGTGATATAGTATAGTATACCTTCTTTGCGAGGCATTGGAAAACCTCCCTGGTCTTTGTGGTTGAATCTGTGTTCGAAACTCACTGCTCGACTGAGGGACCTTACAGATAATTGTATGTGTGGGGTACAGAGATGTCATTAAAACACAGTTTTACTCTTGAACTTGCCACAACAACAAAGGGGTTGAATACTTATTGACTCAAGACATTTCAGCTTTTCCTTTTTTAATGAACTTGTTAAAAATGTAGACCAACATAATTCCACTATGACATTATGGGGTGTTGTGTGTCACCCAGGGACCCAACATATAGTCATTATAAATTCAGACGGTAACAACAACAACATGTGGAATAGAGTCAAGGGGTGTGAACTTCCTCCAGGAAGTGTGATGTCACGTAGTGTGAGTCTTAAAGGGGCATTCAACACAGTTCAGTTACACAGGATGGTGAGAGAGTCTGTGGGGGGAACCAGCCAGATGGTGAGAGAGTCTGTGTGTGTGGGGTTCGTTGTCATCACTCTCCTGGAGCAGATTAATGGTTAAATGTACTGTTAAAATGACATTTTTGTCTTTATTTTAATTTTTTTTACAAATTGACAAAACATCTTTAAAGGAAAAACCAACCGGTCAGTTTGTGTTAAACACCATCATCATCATCAGAGTGTCTTCTTAACGCTTCATAGTCCAGCTGTAAGGATCCTTAAGGAGCTTCACGTAGTGTTACGACCTCACTACGACAGCTGACATAACAGCCGCGTTGTTAATAAATAAAATACCCAGAGTTCAGTCTTGCGAGTCCATCTGAGTGCACGACCTCTTAACCCCTGGCCAGTCTCTTGTTGCCATGGTATCAGCCAGTCAATTGTGTGTGTGTGTGTGTGTGTGTGTGTGTGTGTGTGTGTGTGTGTGTGTGTGTGTGTGTGTGTGTGTGTGTGTGTGTCAGTCGATGCGGTTTCCACAGATAGTGAAGCGGTCGATCTCCAATAGGTCTTTCTTGGGGGCGGGGTTTCTATGTTTAAGCCCCTCTCCTTCCTCTCCCGTTGCCGCGGAGATGTCCTTGTCGCCGTCCTCGCCGTCGGGCGTGGTCAGGAAGTGATCGTCTGATTGGCTGGTTGGCAGAGTGGAGGCGGGACTCTCTTGCTGGTGGTTGGTTGGCTGACAAGTGACTGACGCTGAAGACACGACCCCCTCTTCTACGATTGGCTCACCTTGTGGGGTGGGGTTAGCAACCGTTAGCATGGAGATTCTATTTTTCTTTATTTAAACGGTTCTGAACAACAATGATATTTATGTCAGGAAGAGAGACTAGAACAATCAGCAGGGAGGAGAGAAGAGGAGGATGGGGGAGGAGTAGGGGGGAAGAGGGGGTGGTGTGTGTTACCTGGGGGGGTGTTACCTGGAGGGGTGGTGTGTGTTACCTGGGGGGGGGGGGAGTAGGGGGGGGAGTAGGGGGGAAGAGGGGGTGGTGTGTGTGTGTTACCTGGGGGGGTGGTGTGTGTTACCTGGAGGGGTGGTGTGTGTGTTACCTGGAGGGGTGGTGTGTGTGTTACCTGGGGGGGTGGTGTGTGTGTGTTACCTGGAGGGGTGGTGTGTGTTACCTGGGGGGGGGTGGTGTGTGTTACCTGGGGGGGGGGGGGTGTTACCTGTGGGGGTGGTGTGTGTTACCTGGGGGGGTGGTGTGTGTTACCTGGAGGGGTGGTGTGTGTGTTACCTGGAGGGGTGGTGTGTGTGTGTGTTACCTGGGGGGGTGGTGTGTGTGTTACCTGGAGGGGTGGTGTGTGTGTGTTACCTGGGGGGGTGGTGTGTGTGTTACCTGGAGGGGTGGTGTGTGTTACCTGGAGGGGTGGTGTGTGTGTTACCTGGGGGGGGTGGTGTGTGTTACCTGGAGGGGTGGTGTGTGTGTCACCTGGGGGGGGTGGTGTGTGTTACCTGGGGGGGTGGTGTGTGTTACCTGGGGGGGTGGTGTGTGTTACCTGGAGGGGTGGTGTGTGTGTTACCTGGGGGGGGTGGTGTGCGTTACCTGGAGGGGTGGTGTGTGTTACCTGGGGGGGTGGTGTGCGTTACCTGGAGGGGTGGTGTGTGTGTTACCTGGGGGGGTGGTGTGTGTGTTACCTGGAGGGGTGGTGTGTGTGTTACCTGGGGGGGTGGTGTGTGTGGGTCTGTGTGCTCTAGAGTTGGAGCGGCTGGAGGCAGCAGAGGGGGGAGACTGGAACAGCTTCTCCTCCATATTGGCTTCTTTGACGAACACACAGGACGTTCCCAGCAACACGATACTGTTCAGTACCTTCAGAGAGATCATCCTACACACACACACACACACACACACACACACACACACACACACACACACACACACACACACACACACACACACACACAGAGTTAAAGATACCCTTTGGGGTAGTAAGTGGGCAAAAGACCCCATCATACCAGAACTGGATAACAGACCCCATTATACCAGAGCTGGACAACAGACCCCATCAGACCAGAGCTGGTTGATACAGACAAAAGACCCCATCAGACCAGAGCTGGACAACAGACCCCATCAGACCAGAGCTGGACAACAGACCCCATCAGGCCAGAGCTGGACAACAGACCCCATCAGACCAGAGCTGGTTGATACAGACAAAAGACCCCATCAGACCAGAGCTGGACAACAGACCCCATCAGACCAGAGCTGGACAACAGACCCCATCAGACCAGAGCTGGACAACAGACCCCATCAGACCAGAGCTGGACAACAGACCCCATCAGACCAGAGCTGGTTGATACAGACAAAAGACCCCATCAGACCAGAGCTGGACAACAGACCCCATCAGACCAGAGCTGGACAACAGACCCCATCAGACCAGAGCTGGAAAACAGACCCCATCAGACCAGAGCTGGACAACAGACCCCATCAGACCAGAGCTGGACAACAGACCCCATCAGACCAGAGCTGGACAACAGACCCCATCATACCAAAGCTGGACAACAGACCCCATCAGACCAGAGCTGGACAACAGACCCCATCAGACCAGAGCTGGACAACAGACCCCATCATACCAGAGCTGGACAACAGACCCCATCAGACCAGAGCTGGACAACAGACCCCATCATACCAGAGCTGGTTGATACAGACAACAGACCCCATCAGACCAGAGCTGGACAACAGACCCCATCAGACCAGAGCTGGACAACAGACCCCACCAGACCAGAGCTGGACAACAGACCCCATCAGACCAGAGCTGGACAACAGACCCCATCATACCAGAGCTGGACAACAGACCCCATCAGACCAGAGCTGGACAACAGACCCCATCATACCAGAGCTGGACAACAGACCCCATCAGACCAGAGCTGGACAACAGACCCCATCAGACCAGAGCTGGACAACAGACCCCATCAGACCAGAGCTGGACAACAGACCCCATCAGACCAGAGCTGGACAACAGACCCCAACAGACCAGAGCTTGACCCATTTTGCTCGACAACGATAAACACAAGATTTCATTTTTAATTAAATTTTCACCTCAAACGGCGTCCTCATCTTAGTGACATACTGTCCTCGTCTTAGTGACATACTGCAGATAGAGAGAGGTTTCATTTCCTCAGTAGAGAGTTGAGAAATGGCGTCCTCATCTTAGTGACATACTGCAGATAGAGAGAGGTTTAATTTCCTCAGTAGAGTTGAGAAATACCTCTCTTCCTTCACGTGTGTGAGGCCCATCCGATATTGGACAGAAGTGGTCGTTTAGGCCCTGGGGCCACTAGGGGGGCTTTTAAAATGGCGTTTTACCCCCAGGTACAAGAGAAGACATCTTACCCCCAGGTAGAAGAGAAGGTGTCTTACCCCCAGGTACAAGAGGAGGTGTCTTACTCCCAGGTAGAAGAGAAGGCGTCTTACCCCCAGGTACAATAGAAGGTGTCTTACCCCCAGGTACAAGAGAAGGTGTCTTACCCCCAGGTAGAAGAGAAGGTGTCTTACCCCAGGTAGAAGTGAAGACATCTTACCCCAGGTAGAAGTGAAGACATCTTACCGCAGGTAGAAGAGAAGACGTCTTATACCCGGGTAGAAGAGAAGGTGTCTTACCCCCAGGTAGATAAGAAGGCGTCTTACCCCCAGGTAGAAGAGAATACATCTTACCCCCAGGTAGAAGAGAAGGTGTCTTACCCCCAGGTAGAAGAGAAGGTGTCTTACCCCCAGGTAGAAGAGAAGACATCTTAACCCCAGGTAGAAGAGAATGTGTCTTACCCCCAGGTAGAAGAGAAGGTGTCTTACCCCCAGGTAGAAGAGAAGGTGTCTTAACCCCAGGTAGAAGAGAAGGTGTCTTACCCCCAGGTAGAAGAGAAGGTGTCTTAACTACAGGTAGAAGAGAAGGTGTCTTACCCCCAGGTAGATAAGAAGGCGTCTTACCCCCAGGTAGAAGAGAAGACATCTTACCCCAGGTAGAAGAGAAGACATCTTACCCCAGGTAGAAGAGAAAGTGTCTTACCCCAGGTAGAAGAGAAGACATCTTACCCCAGGTAGAAGAGAAGACATCTTACCCCAGGTAGAAGAGAAGACATCTTACCCCAGGTAGAAGAGAAGACATCTTACCCCAGGTAGAAGAGAAGACATCTTACCCCAGGTAGAAGAGAAGACATCTTACCCCAGATAGAAGAGAAGAACACACATGAAGGAGAGAGATCCCTGGATCTTCACTGAGCTGGTCACCACCCTGATCAACTGAAACAGACACACACACACCAAAATCCCTGTCAATAATAACCCTGTCTTCTCCCCCCAGACCTGGGTTCAATATCAATACCAGCCAAATCAATAATAACCCTGTCTCCTCCCCCAGACCTGGGATCAATATCAGCCCAATCAATAAAAACCCTGTCTCCTCCCCCAGACCTGGGATCAATACCAGCCAAATCAATAATAACCCTGTCTCCTCCCCCAGACCTGGGATCAATACCAGCCAAATCAATAATAACCCTGTCTCCTCCCCCCAGACCTGGGTTCAATATCAATACCAGCCAAATCAATAATAACCCTGTCTCCTCCCCCAGACCTGGGATCAATATCAGCCCAATCAATAAAAACCCTGTCTCCCCCCAGACCTGGGTTCAATATCAATACCAGCCAAATCAATAATAACACTGTCTCCTCCCTGCAGACCCAGCCTTAATGAGCTGTAATACTAGTTGAACCCAGGTCTGCAGACCCACCCTTAAAGAGCTGTAATACTAGTTGAACCCAGGCCTGCAGACCCAGCCTTAAAGAGCTGTAATACTAGTTGAACCCAGGCCTGCAGACCCAGCCTTAAAGAGCTGTAATACTAGTTGAATCCAGGCCTCCAGACCCAGCCTTAAAGAGCTGTAATACTAGTTGAACCCAGGCCTCCAGACCCAGCCTTAAAGAGCTGTAATACTAGTTGAACCCAGGTCTGCAGACCCACCCTTAAAGAGCTGTAATACTAGTTGAACCCAGGCCTGCAGACCCAGCCTTAAAGAGCTGTAATACTAGTTGAACCCAGGCCTGCAGACCCAGCCTTAAAGAGCTGTAATACTAGTTGAACCCAGGTCTGCAGACCCAGCCTTAAAGAGCTGTAATACTAGTTGAACCCAGGCCTGCAGACCCAGCCTTAAAGAGCTGTAATACTAGTTGAATCCAGGCCTCCAGACCCAGCCTTAAAGAGCTGTAATACTAGTTGAACCCAGGCCTCCAGACCCAGCCTTAAAGAGCTGTAATACTAGTTGAACCCAGGCCTGCAGACCCAGCCTTGAAGAGCTGTAATACTAGTTGAACCCAGGCCTGCAGACCCAGCCTTAAAGAGCTGTAATACTAGTTGAACCCAGGCCTGCAGACCCAGCCTTAAAGAGCTGTAATACTAGTTGAACCCAGGCCTGCAGACCCAGCCTTGAAGAGCTGTAATACTAGTTGAACCCAGGCCTGCAGACCCAGCCTTAAAGAGCTGTAATACTAGTTGAACCCAGGCCTGCAGACCCAGCCTTAAAGAGCTGTAATACTAGTTGAACCCAGGCCTGCAGACCCAGCCTTAAAGAGCTGTAATACTAGGTGAACCCAGGCCTGCAGACCAAGCCTTAAAGAGCTGTAATACTAGTTGAACCCAGGCCTGCAGACCCAGCCTTAAAGAGCTGTAATACTAGTTGAACCCAAGCCTGCAGACCCAGCCTTAAAGAGCTGTAATACTAGTTGAACCCAGGCCTGCAGACCCAGCCTTAAAGAGCTGTAATACTAGTTGAACCCAGGCCTGCAGACCCAGCCTTAAAGAGCTGTAATACTAGTTGAACCCAGGCCTGCAGACCCAGCCTTAAAGAGCTGTAATACTAGTTGAACCCAAGCCTGCAGACCCAGCCTTAAAGAGCTGTAATACTAGTTGAACCCAGGCCTGCAGACCCAGCCTTAAAGAGCTGTAATACTAGTTGAACCCAGGCCTCCAGACCCAGCCTTAAAGAGCTGTAATACTAGTTGAACCCAGGCCTGCAGACCCAGCCTTAAAGAGCTGTAATACTAGGTGAACCCAGGCCTGCAGACCAAGCCTTAAAGAGCTGTAATACTAGTTGAACCCAGGCCTGCAGACCCAGCCTTAAAGAGCTGTAATACTAGTTGAACCCAGGCCTGCAGACCCAGCCTTAAAGAGCTGTAATACTAGTTGAACCCAGGCCTGCAGACCCAGCCTTAAAGAGCTGTAATACTAGTTGAACCCAAGCCTGCAGACCCAGCCTTAAAGAGCTGTAATACTAGTTGAACCCTGGCCTGCAGACCCAGCCTTGAAGAGCTGTAATACTAGTTGAACCCAGGCCTGCAGACCCAGCCTTAAAGAGCTGTAATACTAGTTGAACCCAAGCCTGCAGACCCAGCCTTAAAGAGCTGTAATACTAGCTGAACCCAGGCCTGCAGACCCAGCCTTAAAGAGCTGTAATACTAGTTGAACCCAGGCCTGCAGACCCAGCCTTAAAGAGCTGTAATACTAGTTGAACCCAGGCCTGCAGACCCAGCCTTAAAGAGCTGTAATACTAGTTGAACCCAGGCCTGCAGACCCAGCCTTAAAGAGCTGTAATACTAGTTGAACCCTGGCCTGCAGACCCAGCCAGTCTCTTACCAGCAGAGCTAAAGGCAGTGGAATGAAGCCCATTCTCCTGGAGACTGAGTCACTGTAGTCTGTATAGGCCTGGTAAACAAACACACACCATATGAATAATGACCCGTCAATAACAACTCATCAATAAATCAATACAATATATTCAATTATCAATAATCATCATCAATATTCATGTTTAAATCTCACGTTTTTCTGTCTGCTGCTGACGAGGTCGAACGCCAGGCTGGCGCGGTACTCCCCGTAGACCTGATGACATAGATGTGGTGAACAGATGAACTCTAATATATCGGCACCCTTGATGACAGTCAGATGTGGTAAACAGATGAGCTCTAATATATCGGCACCCTTGATGACAGTCAGATGTGGTGAACAGATGAGCTCTAATATATCGGCACCCTGGATGACAGTCAGATGTGGTATACAGATGAGCTCTAATATATCGGCACCCTTGATGACAGTCAGATGTGGTATACAGATGAGCTCTAATATATCGGCACCCTTGATGACAGTCAGATGTGATGAACAGATGAGCTCTAATATATCGGCACCCTTGATGACAGTCAGATGTGGTAAACAGATGAGCTCTAATATATCGGCACCCTTGATGACAGTCAGATGTGGTAAACAGATGAGCTCTAATATATTGGCACCCTTGATGACAGTCAGATGTGGTGAACAGATGAGCTCTAATATCTCGGCACCCTGGATGACATAGATGTGATAAACAGATGAGCTCTAATATATCGGCACCCTTGATGACAGTCAGATGTGGTGAACAGATGAGCTCTAATATATTGGCACCCTTGATGACAGTCAGATGTGGTAAACAGATGAGCTCTAATATATTGGCACCCTTGATGACAGTCAGATGTGGTGAACAGATGAGCTCTAATATCTCGGCACCCTGGATGACATAGATGTGGTAAACAGATGAGCTCTAATATATCGGCACCCTTGATGACAGTCAGATGTGGTGAACAGATGAGCTCTAATATATTGGCACCCTGGATGACATAGATGTGGTAAACAGATGAGCTCTAATATATCGGCACCCTTGATGACAGTCAGATGTGGTAAACAGATGAGCTCTAATATATTGGCACCCTGGATGACATAGATGTGGTAAACAGATGAGCTCTAATATATCGGCACCCTGGATGACAGTCAGATGTGGTGAACAGATGAGCTCTAATATATCGGCACCCTTGATGACAGTCAGATGTGGTGAACAGATGAGCTCTAATATATCGGCACCCTTTGATGACATAGTTAGATTGACCTGTTTTTTTAAACTGGCTGAATGTTTATTTTTCCCCAGTTGTCACGGTCGTCTAATGAATCAACGGACCAAGGCGCAGCGTGAAAGCAGTTCCACATGTTTATTAAAGGAAACTCACAAAGACAATAAAGAGCAACGAAACGTGACGTTCTGTAGAGCTCACAGGCATCAACACAAAAACAAGATCCCACAAAAACCCAGTGGGGAAAAGGGCTGCCTAAATATGATCCCCAATCAGAGACAACGATAGACAGCTGCCTCTGATTGGGAACCATACCAGGCCAACACAAAATCTAGAGTTACCACCCTAGTGACACCCCGACCTAACCAAATTAGAGAATAAAAGGCTCTCTAAGGTCAGGGCGTGACACCTGTAGACACACCCCCAGGAGAGGACGGAGGGAGGGAGGGAGGGACACTTACGTCTGGAGTGATGTCGTTATACTAACCCTAAACCACACCCCCAGGAGAGGACGGGGGGAGGGAGGGAGGGACACTTACGTCTGGAGTGATGTCATTAAACTAACCCTAAACCACACCCCCAGGAGAGGACGGAGGGAGGGAGGGAGGGAGGGAGGGAGGGAGGCACACTTATGTCTGGAGTGATGTCATTATACTAACCCTAAACCACACCCCCAGGAGAGGACGGAGGGAGGGAGGGAGGGAGGGAGGGACACTTACGTCTGGAGTGATGTCATTATACTAACCCTAAACCACACCCCCAGGAGAGGACGGAGGGAGGGAGGGAGGGACACTTACGTCTGGAGTGATGTCATTATACTAACCCTAAACCACACCCCCAGGAGAGGACGGACGGAGGGAGGGAGGGAGGGACACTTACGTCTGCAGTGATGTCATTATACTAACCCTAAACCACACCCCCAGGAGAGGACGGAGGGAGGGAGGGAGGGAGGGACACTTACGTCTGGAGTGATGTCATTATACTAACCCTAAACCACACCCCCAGGAGAGGACGGAGGGAGGGAGGGAGGGAGGGACACTTACGTCTGGAGTGATGTCATTATACTAACCCTAAACCACACCCCCAGGAGAGGACGGAGGGAGGGAGGGAGGGAGGGACACTTACGTCTGGAGTGATGTCGTTATACTAACCCTAAACCACACCCCCAGGAGAGGACGGAGGGAGGGAGGGAGGGACACTTACGTCTGCAGTGATGTCGTTATACTAACCCTAAACCACACCCCCCAGGAGAGGACGGAGGGAGGGAGGGAGGGACACTTACGTCTGGAGTGATGTCGTTATACTAACCCTAAACCACACCCCCAGGAGAGGACGGAGGGAGGGAGGGACACTTACGTCTGCAGTGATGTCGTTAAACTTGGTGATGAAGGCGTGCTTGACGACATCCACGGTAACCTCAGACGCTATCACCATGACGACGTCAGGAAACAGCACCCACAGGTGGTCTGTCATTAAAAATCAAATCATATTAACCGATCAGTACATTATCAAAACATCACTAATCATTCATATTAACCGATCAGGAAATGATCAATACATTATTACATCAGCGATTGATACATTTTCAATACAGACACCCAGTTGATACGAGTCCACAGTTTATGACGAGTGCTGATCATCCGGTTGTAAAACAGTCTGATGTGCTCTAACCTGTCGTTCCTCTGGTCAATGTAATCCGGTTGTAAAACAGTCTGATGTGCTCTAACCTGTCGTTCCTCTGGTCAATGTAATCCGGTTGTAAAACAGTCTGATGTGCTCTAACCTGTCGTTCCTCTGGTCAATGTAATCCGGTTGTAAAACAGTCTGATGTGCTCTAACCTGTCGTTCCTCTGGTCAATGTAATCCGGTTGTAAAACAGTCTGATGTGCTCTAACCTGTCGTTCCTCTGGTCAATGTAATCCGGCTGTAAAACAGTCTGATGTGCTCTAACCTGTCGTTCCTCTGGTCAATGTAATCCGGTTGTAAAACAGTCTGATGTGCTCTAACCTGTCGTTCCTCTGGTCAATGTAATCCGGTTGTAAAACAGTCTGATGTGCTCTAACCTGTCGTTCCTCTGGTCAATGTAATCCGGTTGTAAAACAGTCTGATGTGCTCTAACCTGTCGTTCCTCTGGTCAATGTAATCCGGTTGTAAAACAGTCTGATGTGCTCTAACCTGTCGTTCCTCTGGTCAATGTAATCCGGTTGTAAAACAGTCTGATGTGCTCTAACCTGTCGTTCCTCTGGTCAATGTAATCCGGTTGTAAAACAGTCTGATGTGCTCTAACCTGTCGTTCCTCTGGTCAATGTAATCCGGTTGTAAAACAGTCTGATGTGCTCTAACCTGTCGTTCCTCTGGTCAATGTAATCCGGTTGTAAAACAGTCTGATGTGCTCTAACCTGTCGTTCCTCTGGTCAATGTAATCCGGTTGTAAAACAGTCTGATGTGCTCTAACCTGTCGTTCCTCTGGTCAATGTAATCCGGTTGTAAAACAGTCTGATGTGCTCTAACCTGTCGTTCCTCTGGTCAATGTAATCCGGTTGTAAAACAGTCTGATGTGCTCTAACCTGTCGTTCCTCTGGTCAATGTAATCCGGCTGTAAAACAGTCTGATGTGCTCTAACCTGTCGTTCCTCTGGTCAATGTAATCCGGTTGTAAAACAGTCTGATGTGCTCTAACCTGTCGTTCCTCTGGTCAATGTAATCCGGTTGTAAAACAGTCTGATGTGCTCTAACCTGTCGTTCCTCTGGTCAATGTAATCCGGTTGTAAAACAGTCTGATGTGCTCTAACCTGTCGTTCCTCTGGTCAATGTAATCCGGTTGTAAAACAGTCTGATGTGCTCTAACCTGTCGTTCCTCTGGTCAATGTAATCCGGTTGTAAAACAGTCTGATGTGCTCTAACCTGTCGTTCCTCTGGTCAATGTAATCCGGTTGTAAAACAGTCTGATGTGCTCTAACCTGTCGTTCCTCTGGTCAATGTAATCCGGTTGTAAAACAGTCTGATGTGCTCTAACCTGTCGTTCCTCTGGTCAATGTAATCCGGTTGTAAAACAGTCTGATGTGCTCTAACCTGTCGTTCCTCTGGTCAATGTAATCCGGTTGTAAAACAGTCTGATGTGCTCTAACCTGTCGTTCCTCTGGTCAATGTAATTATGACAGAGTAACACAATATTACAACAGCCGAACTGACAAGGAACTCCTATGCTGTGAAAATCTCCCCTGAACACTGAATGTTTCAGTCTTACCAATAGATCACCATCTCAGCTGGCCACCTTTAGCCTTATCACCATCTCAGCTGGCCACCTGGCCCACCTTTAGCCTTACCAATACATCACCATCTCAGCTAGCCACCTGGCCCACCTTTAGCCTTACCAATACATCACCATCTCAGCTGGCCACCTGGCCCACCTTTAGCCTTATCAATACATCACCATCTCAGCTAGCCACCTGGCCCACCTTTAGCCTTATCACTCTCTCAGCTGGCCACCTGGCCACCTTTAGCCTTACCAATAGACCACCCTCTCAGCTAGCCACCTGGCCACCTTTAGCCTTACCAATAGACCACCCTCCTCCAGGAGAGATACTGGTTTGCAGGTCTTTTCTCGAGTCCTGCTCTAACACACCAGAACCCAGTCCTGCTCTAACACACCAGAACCCAGTCCTGCTCCAACACACCAGAACCCAGTCCTGCTCTAACACACCAGAACCCAGTCCTACTCTAACACACCAGAACCCAGTCCTGCTCTAACACACCAGAACCCAGTCCTGCTCTAACACACCAGAACCCAGTCCTGCTCTAACACACCAGAACCCAGTCCTACTCTAACACACCAGAACCCAGTCCTACTCTAACACACCAGAACCCAGTCCTGCTCCAACACATCAGAACCCAGTCCTACTCTAACACACCAGAACCCAGTCCTACTCTAACACACCAGAACCCAGTCCTGCTCCAACACATCAGAACCCAGTCCTACTCTAACACACCAGAACCCAGTCCTGCTCTAACACACCAGAACCCAGTCCTGCTCTAACACACCAGAACCCAGTCCTGCTCTAACACACCAGAACCCAGTCCTGCTCTAACACACCAGAACCCAGTCCTGCTCTAACACACCAGAACCCAGTCCTACTCTAACACACCAGAACCCAGTCCTGCTCTAACACACCAGAACCCAGTCCTGCTCTAACACACCAGAACCCAGTCCTGCTCTAACACACCAGAACCCAGTCCTGCTCTAACACACCAGAACCCAGTCCTGCTCTAACACACCAGAACCCAGTCCTACTCTAACACACCAGAACCCAGTCCTACTCTAACACACCAGAACCCAGTCCTACTCTAACACACCAGAACCCAGTCCTACGCCAACACACCAGAACCCAGTCCTACTCCAACACACCAGAACCCAGTCCTACTCTAACACACCAGAACCCAGTCCTACGCCAACACACCAGAACCCAGTCCTACTCCAACACACCAGAACCCAGTCCTACTCCAACACACCAGAACCCAGTCCTACTCTAACACACCAGAACCCAGTCCTACTCTAACACCAGAACCCAGTCCTACTCCAACACACCAGAACCCAGTCCTACTCTAACACGCCAGAACCCAGTCCTACTCTAACACCAGAACCCAGTCCTACTCTAACACCAGAACCCAGTCCTTCCCTAACACACCAGAACCCAGTCCTGCTCCAACACACCAGAACCCAGTCCTACGCCAACACACCAGAACCCAGTCCTGCTCCAACACACCAGAACCCAGTCCTTCCCTAACACACCAGAACCCAGTCCTGCTCCAACACACCAGAACCCAGTCCTACGCCAACACACCAGAACCCAGTCCTGCTCCAACACACCAGAACCCAGTCCTGCTCTAACACACCAGAACCCAGTCCTGCTCCAACACACCAGAACCCAGTCCTTCCCTAACACACCAGAACCCAGTCCTGCTCCAACACACCAGAACCCAGTCCTACGCCAACACACCAGAACCCAGTCCTGCTCCAACACACCAGAACCCAGTCCTACTCCAACACACCAGAACCCAGTCCTACTCTAACACACCAGAACCCAGTCCTACTCTAACACACCAGAACCCAGTCCTGCTCTAACACACCAGAACCCAGTCCTACTCTAACACACCAGAACCCAGTCCTACTCTAACACCAGAACCCAGTCCTACTCCAACACACCAGAACCCAGTCCTACTCCAACACATCAGAACCCAGTCCTACTCTAACACACCAGAACCCAGTCCTGCTCTAACACACCAGAACCCAGTCCTGCTCTAACACACCAGAACCCAGTCCTACTCTAACACACCAGAACCCAGTCCTACTCTAACACCAGAACCCAGTCCTACTCCAACACACCAGAACCCAGTCCTACTCCAACACATCAGAACCCAGTCCTACTCTAACACACCAGAACCCAGTCCTGCTCTAACACACCAGAACCCAGTCCTGCTCTAACACACCAGAACCCAGTCCTACTCTAACACACCAGAACCCAGTCCTACTCTAACACACCAGAACCCAGTCCTACTCTAACACACCAGAACCCAGTCCTGCTCCAACACATCAGAACCCAGTCCTACTCTAACACACCAGAACCCAGTCCTACTCTAACACACCAGAACCCAGTCCTGCTCTAACACACCAGAACCCAGTCCTACTCTAACACACCAGAACCCAGTCCTACTCCAACACACCAGAACCCAGTCCTGCTCTAACACACCAGAACCCAGTCCTGCTCTAACACACCAGAACCCAGTCCTACTCTAACACACCAGAACCCAGTCCTACTCTAACACACCAGAACCCAGTCCTGCTCTAACACACCAGAACCCAGTCCTACTCTAACACGACACAGTGTCTCTCCATACGGAGGGTTTTATTCAGCAGCCTGTCAGTGCAGTATTAACTCTGGGGGGGTTTAAGTGCCTTGCTCAATCAGTGTTACACCTTTTAGACCCACAGTGTTACACCTTTTAGGCCCCACGGTATTACACCTTTTAGGCCCCACAGTGTTACACCTTTTAGGCCCCACGCTATTACACCTTTTAGGCCCCACGGTATTACACCTTTTAGGCCCCAGATAAACAGACAGACAGAAAGACAGACAGGCAGACAGGCAGGCAGACAGGCAGACAGTAGTTACCAGGGTTCCATGAGAACTGCTCCATGTTCCGTAGACAGACAATGAGTAACAGAACATAGTTAGTGAACCTCTCCTTTATGTCTGTGGAGAGAGAGAGGGAGGAGGGGAGAGAGGGGGAGAGAGAGAGGAGGGGAGAGAGAGAAAGAGAGAGATGGGGGAGGAGGGGAGGTAATAGAGAGAGAGGGAGGAGGGGAGAGAGAGGGGGTGAGGAGAGAGAGAGGGAGGAGGGGAGAGAGAGGGGGTGAGGGGAGAGAGAGGGAGGAGAGAGAGGGGGTGAGGGGAGAGAGAGGGGGTGAGGGGAGAGAGAGGAAGAGAGAGATTGGGGAGGAGGGGAGGTAATAGAGAGAGAGTGTAGGGTGATGGAGAGAGAGAGAGGGTGATGGAGGGAGAGAGAGAGAAGAGCAGAATTACTGTTATATTTACCTCAATAACAACCCAGATGGAATAAAAATGTTTTAATGGCAGAATAAGACCACCAGGGTTAGAGGTCAAGGGTTAGAGGTTAGGGGTTAGAGGTCAGAGGTAGCTGTACTCACCACTGTTAGACATCTGAAAGAGGTTGTTCTTCTCAAACTTCTTAAACACACTTCCTTTGATCTCCACAAACTACAGATAAACACAACAGTCACTGATCTGGGTGGGTGTCTCAGTGTATGTGTGTGTGTGTGTGTGTGTGTGTGTCTCAGTGTGTTACAGAGAAACACAACAGTCACTGATCTGGGTGGGTGTCTCAGTGTCTGTGTGTGTGTGTGTCTCAGTGTGTGTGTGCGTGTGTGTGCGTCTCAGTGTGTTACAGAGAAACACAACAGTCACTGCTCTGGGTGGGTGTCTCAGTGTGTTACAGAGAAACACAACAGTCACTGCTCTGGGTGGGTGTCTCAGTGTGTTACAGAGAAACACAACAGTCACTGATCTGGGTGGGTGTCTCAGTGTCTGTGTGTGTCTCAGTGTCTGCGTGTGTGTCTCAGTGTGTGTGTGCGTGTGTGTGCGTGTGTGTCTCAGTGTGTGTGTGCGTGTGTGTCTCAGTGTGTGTGTGTGTGTGTGTGTGTGGACTCACATTGTTAGACATCATGATGGTGAGTAGAGACTTGTTGTGAGAGTTGAAGGCAACGTTCAGAGTAGTGGCCTGAACCATGATGAGGATAGCATGAAGAACTGACACACACTCAGGAAAACAGCCTGATACACACACCAACACAACCTGACTACACACACAGGAAAACAATCTGATAGTACACACCCCATGAGGAAGAGAGGTACAACTCCTATACCGTCTCTCTTTAGGTTCATTAAGTAAGGATACAGACACAGGAAGTGAGGCACATCTCCTATATGAGCTCTCTTCTCCTCTTTAGGTTCAGTAGGTAAGGATACAGACAGGAAGTGAGGAACAACTCCTATATGAGCTCTCTTCTCCTCTTTAGGTTCAGTAAGGATACAGACATATAGAACAGCCATGAGGAAGTGAGGAACAACTCCTATATGAGCTCTCTTCTTCTCTTTAGGTTCAGTAGGTAAGGATACAGACATATAGAACAGCCATGAGGAAGTGAGGAACAACTCCTATATGAGCTCTCTTCTCCTCTTTAGGTTCAGTAGGTAAGGATACAGACATATAGAACAGCCATGAGGAAGTGAGGAACAACTCCTATATGAGCTCTCTTCTCCTCTTTAGGTTCAGTAAGGATACAGACATATAGAACAGCCATGAGGAAGTGAGGAACAACTCCTATATGAGCTCTCTTCTCCTCTTTAGGTTCAGTAAGGATACAGACATATAGAACAGCCATGAGGAAGTGAGGAACAACTCCTATATGAGCTCTCTTCTTCTCTTTAGGTTCTGTTGCGGTCCAGTAGAGAGCGTCCAGAATGTCCTGACCAAACGAAGAGAACAACCTGTCTGCAACCTGCAGGGAACACACACACACAATCACACACACACGAACACACACACACACACTCACACACACACTCACACACACACACACACACACACACGAACACACACACGAACACACACACACACACGAACACACACACACACACGAACACACACACACACGAACACACACACACACACGAACACACACACACGAACACACACACACACGAACACACACACACACACACACACAGGTGAGGTATTAAAAGCTGCAGGTTCGGGTGAGGTATTAAAAGCTGCAGGTACAGGTGAGGTATTAAAAGCTGCAGGTACAGGTGAGGTATGAAAAGCTGCAGGATCAGGTGAGGTATTAAAAGCTGCAGGTACAGGTGAGGTATTAAAAGCTGCAGGTAGAGGTGAGGTATGAAAAGCTGCAGGTACAGGTGAGGTATGAAAAGCTGCAGGTACAGGTGAGGTATTAAAAGCTGCAGGTAGAGGTGAGGTATGAAAAGCTGCAGGTAGAGGTGAGGTATTAAAAGCTGCAGGTACAGGTGAGGTATGAAAAGCTGCAGGTTCAGGTGAGGTATGAAAAGCTGCAGGTAGAGGTGAGGTATTAAAAGCTGCAGGTAGAGGTGAGGTATTAAAAGCTGCAGGTACAGGTGAGGTATTAAAAGCTGCAGGTAGAGGTGAGGTATTAAAAGCTGCAGGTAGAGGTGAGGTATTAAAAGCTGCAGGTAGAGGTGAGGTATTAAAAGCTGCAGGTACAGGTGAGGTATGAAAAGCTGCAGGTTCAGGTGAGGTATGAAAAGCTGCAGGTAGAGGTGAGGTATTAAAAGCTGCAGGTACAGGTGAGGTATTAAAAGCTGCAGGTAGGGGTGAGGTATTAAAAGCTGCAGGTAGAGGTGAGGTATTAAAAGCTGCAGGTACAGGTGAGGTATTAAAAGCTGCAGGTAGAGGTGAGGTATTAAAAGCTGCAGGTAGAGGTGAGGTATTAAAAGCTGCAGGTACAGGTGAGGTATTAAAAGCTGCAGGATCAGGTGAGGTATTAAAAGCTGCAGGTACAGGTGAGGTATTAAAAGCTGCAGGTACAGGTGAGGTATGAAAAGCTGCAGGTTCAGGTGAGGTATTAAAAGCTGCAGGTACAGGTGAGGTATGAAAAGCTGCAGGTACAGGTGAGGTATTAAAAGCTGCAGGTTCAGGTGAGGTATTAAAAGCTGCAGGTTCAGGTGAGGTATTAAAAGCTGCAGGTAGGGGTGAGGTATTAAAAGCTGCAGGTAGAGGTGATGTATTAAAAGCTGCAGGTAGAGGTGAGGTATTAAAAGCTGCAGGTAGAGGTGAGGTATTAAAAGCTGCAGGTACAGGTGAGGTATTAAAAGCTGCAGCTACTAGTTTGATGACAGACTGTTCTCTGATCAGGTGATACATCATGCTGTAATCTCAGTGTGTTACCTCTAGATGATATATAGTTTGATGACAGACTGTTCTCTGATCAGTTGATACATCATGCTGTAGTCTCAGTGTGTTACCTCCAGCATGTTGTAGATAATATAGAGTTTGATGACAGACTGTCCTCTGATCAGGTGATACATCATGCTGTAATCCACGTAGCTCATCATGATGTAACACAACACCATGATGACACCCTTCAACACATCACAGACCTGGGCTGGCTGGAGGAGAGGAGACCCACTGTGGAGGGGAGGAGAGAGAGAAGAGTTAGCATGATGACACCCTTCAACACATCACAGACCTGGACTGGAGGAGAGGAGACCCACTGTGGAGGGGAGGAGAGAGAGAAGAGTTAGCATGATGAATTGATGATTGATGTACAGGACACCCCCTAGACAGGACACTAGTCTGTCTCCTGTTTCTGCAGTGAGACAGCTTGATGTACAGGACACCCCCTAGACAGGACACTAGTCTATCTCCTGTTTCTGTAGTGAGACAGCTTGATGTACAGGACACCCCCTAGACAGGACACTAGTCTATATCCTGTTTCTGTAGTGAGACAGCTTGATGTACAGGACACACCCTGGACAGGACACTAGTCTATCTCCTGTTTCTGTAGTGAGACAGCTTGATGTACAGGACACACCCTGGACAGGACACTAGTCTATCTCAGGACCTTACCCCCAATATATCCGTAATGCTGAGTGGCATCAGGTCCATTTTTACAGTAGATGTACAGTATATATACACAGCACCAGTCAACAGTTTGGACACCTACTCATTCCAGGGTTCTAGAACACCTAGTCATTCCAGGGTTCTAGAACACCTAGTCATTCCAGGGTTCTAGAACACCTAGTCATTCCAGGGTTCTAGAACACCTAGTCATTCCAGGGTTCTAGAACACCTAGTCATTCCAGGGTTTTTCTTTATTTTTACTATTCTCTACATTGTAGAATAAGACATCAAAACTATGAAATAACACATATGGAATCATGAAGGAACCAAAAAAGTGTTAAACTGATCAAGTAGACACCCTTTGCCTTGATGACAGCTTTGCAAACTATTGACATTCTCTCAACCAGCTTCACCTGGAATGAGTTGAACAGGGTTTCATATACATAATAATATACAACACAATGCTATTCTATAGGTCAGAGACAGTTGCTGTTACCTCAGACCACAGCAGGGTAGGGTCAGTAGTCTGATGAGGTGTGTGTAGGTGTGTTACCTCAGACCACAGCAGGGTAGGGGCAGTAGTCTGATGAGGTGTATGTAGGTGTGTTACCTCAGACCACAGCAGGGTAGGGTCAGTAGTCTGATGAGGTGTGTGTAGGTGTGTTACCTCAGACCACAGCAGGGTAGGGGCAGTAGTCTGATGAGGTGTATGTAGGTGTGTTACCTCAGACCACAGCAGGGTAGGGGCAGTAGTCTGATTAGGTGTGTGTAGGTGTGTTACCTCAGACCACAGCAGGGTAGGGTCAGTAGTCTGATTAGGTGTGTGTAGGTGTGTTACCTCAGACCACAGCAGGGTAGGGTCAGTAGTCTGATTAGGTGTGTGTAGGTGTGTTACCTCAGACCACAGCAGGGTAGGGGCAGTAGTCTGATTAGGTGTGTGTAGGTGTGTTACCTCAGACCACAGCAGGGTAGGGTCAGTAGTCTGATTAGGTGTGTGTAGGTGTGTTACCTCAGACCACAGCAGGGTAGGGTCAGTAGTCTGATTAGGTGTGTGTAGGTGTGTTACCTCAGACCACAGCAGGGTAGGGGCAGTAGTCTGATTAGGTGTGTGTAGGTGTGTTACCTCAGACCACAGCAGGGTAGGGGCAGTAGTCTGATGAGGTGTGTGTAGGTGTGTTACCTCAGACCACAGCAGGGTAGGGTCAGTAGTCTGATGAGGTGTATGTAGGTGTGTTACCTCAGACCACAGCAGGGTAGGGGCAGTAGTCTGATTAGGTGTGTGTAGGTGTGTTACCTCAGACCACAGCAGGGTAGGGTCAGTAGTCTGATTAGGTGTGTGTAGGTGTGTTACCTCAGACCACAGCAGGGTAGGGTCAGTAGTCTGATGAGGTGTATGTAGGTGTGTTACCTCAGACCACAGCAGGGTAGGGTCAGTAGTCTGATGAGGTGTGTGTAGGTGTGTTACCTCAGACCACAGCAGGGTAGGGGCAGTAGTCTGATTAGGTGTGTGTAGGTGTGTTACCTCAGACCACAGCAGGGTAGGGTCAGTAGTCTGATTAGGTGTGTGTAGGTGTGTTACCTCAGACCACAGCAGGGTAGGGTCAGTAGTCTGATGAGGTGTATGTAGGTGTGTTACCTCAGACCACAGCAGGGTAGGGGCAGTAGTCTGATTAGGTGTGTGTAGGTGTGTTACCTCAGACCACAGCAGGGTAGGGGCAGTAGTCTGATTAGGTGTGTGTAGGTGTGTTACCTCAGACCACAGCAGGGTAGGGTCAGTAGGTGGACGAGGTGTGTGTAGGTGTTACCTCAGACCACAGCAGGGTAGGGTCAGTAGGTGGACGAGGGCCAATAGAACTCTGAGAGGCAGCAGGGTGAACACGTACAGGAAGGCATCCAGACACAGGAAGAACCCAAACAGCATCAACTACACAGAGAGACAGAGATTTAGTTCACTACGGTGACTGTTTATATCACTTACAGCATCAACTACACAGAGAGACAGAGATTTAGTTCACTATGGTGACTGTTTATTTCACTTGCCTTGGTAAATGTAAACACGTTTCCCAATAACACCCCTTTGAATTGAGAGATGGAGAGAGAGAGATAAGAGAGTGAGAGGAGGGGGCAGGAAGAGAGGGAGGATGGGGGCAGGAAGAGAGGGAGGAGGGGGCAGGAAGAGAGGGAGGAGGGGGCAGGAAGAGTGGGAGGAGGAATGGCGGGAGGAGGAAGGGCGGGAGGAGCAGGAGGAGAAGAGCAGGAGGAGGAAGAGGGGGAGTGTTACAGATACAGGTATCCTGTGTGTGTGTGTATCCTGTGTGTTCTTTTCTCTCCTTCTCTCCTCACAGGTGGCAATCATCACTCCCCAATCAGTCACCAATCAATCATCAATCAGAAGAGACACCTCCTATTTCCATTACCCTATCACATCCCCTTGGTTTAAAAACCCTGTCCCATGTTTCCTCTGAAGCTCGATCTCTTCGTGTCTCTCTCTCTCCTACTGTTTCTCTCTCTCTCCTACTGTGTCTCTCTCTCTCTCCTACTGTGTCTCTCTCTCTCTCCTACTGTGTCTCTCTCTCTCCTACTGTGTCTCTCTCTCTCCTACTGTGTCTCTCTCTCCTACTGTGTCTCTCTATCTCTCTGTGTCCCTCTCCTACTGTTTCTCTCTCTCTCCTACTGTGTCTCTCTCTCTCCTACTGTGTCTCTCTCTCTCCTACTGTGTCTCTCTCTCTCCTACTGTGTCTCTCTCTCTCCTACTGTTTCTCTCTCTCTCCTACTGTTTCTCTCTCTCTCCTACTGTTTCTCTCTCTCTCCTACTGTTTCTCTCTCTCTCCTACTGTGTCTCTCTCTCTGTTTATGGAGCTGTCTTTTGTTAGAGCACCTCCACATCACTTTGTCCCCACCTGTGAGTATTGTTTTGGTTATTGTGTTTGATGGTGGGAAAAGGGGGAACCAAGCCAAGTTGCCCCTGGGCATACAATACCCGTAGGACTACGTTGTCTAAGAACACTAGTTAGAACTGGGCGGACCACCCACTGTATTTTTGGTTAGTTAGTTAGCTGTATAGAAGTAGGCTAGTCTAGCTTAGGGGTGTGTTTGGTTAGTTAGTTAGCTGTGTAGAAGTAGGCTAGTCTAGTTTAGGGGTGTGTTTGGTTAGTTAGTTAGCTGTTGTTAAAGTAGGCTAGTCTAGCTTAGGGGTGTGTTTGGTTAGTTAATTAGCTGTATTGAAGTAGGCTAGTCTAGTTTAGGGGTGTGTTTGGTTAGTTAGTTAGCTGTATAGTAGTAGGCTAGTCTAGTTTAGGGGTGTGTTTGGTTAGTTAATTAGCTGTATTGAAGTAGGCTAGTCTAGTTTAGGGGTGTGTTTGGTTAGTTAGTTAGCTGTATAGTAGTAGGCTAGTCTAGTTTAGGGGTGTGTTTGGTTAGTTAGTTAGCTGTATAGTAGTAGGCTAGTCTAGTTTAGGGGTGTGTTTGGTTAGTTAGCTGTATAGTAGTAGGCTAGTCTAGTTTAGGGGTGTGTTTGGATATTTGTTTCTCTCCTTGGGTCCAGCTCAGCCCCTCTTCCTGCCCCCCTTTACCGTGTGTTTGCAAATAAACCCTGAGTGTTTGACGGTAATTTAGTTGTCTGTGGGAGGGGAAGGAAGAGGGGGAGGAGGCGGGAGGAAGAGCAGGAGGGGGAGGAGGGGAAGGAAGAGAGGAGGGGAAGGAGGAGGGGAAGGAAGAGGGGGAGGAGGGGAAGGAAGAGGGGGAGGAGGGGAAGGAAGAGGGGGAGGAGGGGGAGGAAGAGGGGCAGGAGGGGAAGGAAGAGGGGAGGAAGAGGGGGAGGAAGAGTGGGAGAGAGCGGGAGGACGAGCGGGAGGAGGAGTGGGAGGAGGAGCGGGAGGAGGGGGGAGGAGGGGGGAGGAAGAGCGGGAGGAGGGGGGAGGAAGAGCGGGAGGAGGGGGGAGGAAGAGCGGGAGGAGGGGGGAGGAAGAGTGGGAGTGGGGGAGGAAGAGTGGGAGGAGGGGGGAGGAAGAGCTAAAGAGAGTCGGTCAACCTCAACCAAGGTGGTGTGTGTGTGTGTGTACCTTCTCTAGTTCCTTGGGGATCCGGAGGCAGGTATAGACCCTCTCTCGTCTCTCTGTGTATTTAGCCTCATTGTGTTCCAGGAAGTATCCTCGGGTCAGCTCCGCCCCCATGAACCTCGCTAGGGACAGATCTACACACACACACACACACACACATCAATCCGTCTATCTACAGCTGTCCACACTGCACCTCAATCTGTCCACACTGCTCCTCAATCTGTCTAGGAGCTAGCTACAACAAACTAGTTAGCTGGCTAGCTGTAACCCTGCATTAAGTAACTAACGTTAGCTACTAGCTAGCTGGCTGTGTTTGTTAACTAGTTACTACCACTACTACTACCACTACTACCGCTACTACTACTACTACTACTACTACTACTGCTACTATTACTACCACTGATACTATTACTGCTACTGCCGCTACTATTACTGCTACTATTACTACTGCTACTATTACTACTACTGCTACTATTACTACTACTGCTACTATTACTACTACAGCTACTATTACTACTACTACTACCATCCCCACCACCGTTATCTGACTGGCTGGCTGTGTAACTAACTACATACTATTGTTTGGATGCTTAAATCCGTAATTAATTTAGTATTTGATCAATTGGCCACACCAGCTATCCGGCTGTGTTTGTTTGTGGACGGGGCTCCGTTGGTACTCACCTGAACCAGTACCTGGGCTTGAAACGAGACCAGAGAGCTCTCCTCTCCTCAAACAGAGGTTCTGGTTCAGTACTCACCAGACAGACTCCGTTTCTTGTCCTTCTGGACTTTCTTCTTGTCGTAAAACCCCAGCGTCTCCGTCACCTCGGAGGTCTCCTTCGACCCCCGGCTCTCACTACCTCCCTCCATCCGTCTCTCCTTGCCTTCTTTCTCAGGTTCGTTCTCCTCTTCCTGAGCCGCTGCTAAGGAGTCCGCCATCTTGTTCTACGGCTCGGCTGACAGACAGGCGCGTCACTTACGTGGCTCCGTCACCACGTAGCGCCAGAAACACGCATATACTGTTTGTCTACCTGAAGTCAGACACCATAGAGAAGGATAGAGGCCTCTAGTAGACAAAAGGCTATCTTAACATGGGAAGCCCCATTGAGACGTGACATTTTGGGGAGAGCTTTTGCAGAGACAGGGATGGTGGTTGGAAGAGCGAGGCTTGTTTGAAATTGAAAAGTGTCGTGGCAGCTTTTGATAAAGAATAACATCAAGATGAAGCAGCTGCATTGTAAGTGGGTACTGTTGAGCGCTACATCCTGAGGGGTTCCTGCTGATTGTACGGAGATTGTGACAACCGGTTAAATGGCGTCCCTTGAGAAAGCAAGAACAAGATGTATGTCAGGAGAAGTGCAGTATTATCATAAGGAGACGTAAGGAGCTGGGACGGCAGGGTAGCCTAGTGGTTAGAGCGTTGGACTAGTAACCGGAAGGTTGCGAGTTCAAACCCCCGAGCTGACACGGTACAAATCGGTCGTTCTGCCCCTGAACAGGCAGTTAACCCACTGTTCCTAGGCCGTCATTGAAAATAAGAATTTGTTCTTAACTGACTTGTCTAGTTAAATAAAGGTACAAAAATCCATAAATAAGGAGACATATACTTGGCATATGGAGGGGAAAAGAGAGGCAGAGGAGGTCTAAGAGAGGGAGGAAGAGGAGGTCTAAGAGAGGGAGGAAGATGGTGAGCTTGAGTCAGTTAAAAATGTCTGGGGAAAAAAGTGATATGGTTTGTTAATTAGCAACTTTAATCATTCGATGAACAACAGTCGTCACATTAACTAATACAACGTCACGACACTATGTAGCAGCAGTGAGTAGGAGGGAGGTTCCGAGGTGTAAGAAGGGTATGAGACAAAGGAATGTGTAGCATTGGAAAAGTAGTGGTATGTGTTAACTGTAAGGGTGCCCATGGGGCTGGGGATCAGAAGTGTCCTGTGCGAGAGAGGCAGGTTGAGGTTTCCAGGGTTAGAGTAGAGCAGAAGTTGTAATTTGCTGAGGCAGTGAAGAAAGTAGAGGAAGATGGGTCAAGGGGGAGGGATCCTGAGAGGACTGGTGTAGTAGATCTGTACCAGAACAGAAGGAGGGATCCTGAGAGGAGGGGTGTAGTAGATCTGTACCAGAACAGAGGGAGGGATCCTGAGAGGAGGGGTGTAGTAGATCTGTACCAGAACAGAGGGAGGGATCCTGAGAGGAGGGGTGTAGTAGATCTGTACCAGAACAGAGGGAGGGATCCTGAGAGGAGGGGTGTGACTGGTAGATCTGTACCAGAACAGAGGGAGGGATCCTGAGAGGACTGGTGTGGTAGATCTGTACCAGTACAGAGGGAGGGATCCTGAGAGGAGGGGTGTGACTGGTAGATCTGTACCAGTACAGAGGGAGGGATCCTGAGAGGAGGGGTGTAGTAGATCTGTACCAGAACAGAGGGAGGGATCCTGAGAGGAGGGGTGTAGTAGATCTGTACCAGAACAGAGGGAGGGATCCTGAGAGGACTGGTGTGACTAGTAGATCTGTACCAGTACAGAGGGAGGGATCCTGAGAGGAGGGGTGTAGTAGATCTGTACCAGAACAGAGGGATGGATCCTGAGAGGAGGGGTGTAGTAGATCTGTACCAGAACAGAGCAACAAGTGATATATGTTTCAGTAAAGTTGGATCTTCAGCATTTATAACAACGGTTATCAACTGTACTGCAGGGATGGAACGTAAGTCTCAGGAAATAGAGGTTGTGTTGGCAGCTGCAGAGAGGTGTTTGGGTGTGACAGACATCAGACGAGTTACAGGGTGGGTTGAGTGGTGGTGTCCCATCCTCTCAGGTCAGTGGCGGATTTAGGTATAGGCGACATGGGCAGCCGACCAGGGCGACATCTTGCCGAGGGCGACACGAGGCGCCCGCACAACTATTATGATTTGTAATATATTCAGAATGGTGACATTTGCACGAACAGGTTCTCTTCCTTATAAGCGTGTTATTCTATTTGTGTGATATAAGATTTGAGTTATATTTGTGTGTTTTTTTTGTTAGCAATATGGTAATAGTGTAATAATTCAATTCTTATTTTTATTTATATACTAAAAAAATAATTCTAGTTGTCTTTGTTGCTTCTTTTGATTTTTTAAAATCTTAATGTTGTTTATATTTATATAGTGTTATGATTATGTATTTGTGTAGTTCCAAATGTCTGAACACAAATTACAGCTTGTGCAGAATAGTGCTTTAGTAGAATATACAGGATAGTAGAATAGACAGGATAGAAGAATATATAGGATAGTAGTCTATACAGGATAGCAGTCTATACAGGATAGCAGTCTATACAGGATAGTAGTCTATACAGGATAGTAGTCTATACAGGATAGCAGTCTATACAGGATAGCAGTCTATACAGGATAGCAGTCTATACAGGATAGCAGTCTATACAGGATAGTAGTCTATACAGGATAGTAGTCTATACAGGATAGCAGTCTATACAGGATAGCAGTCTATACAGGATAGCAGTCTATACAGGATAGCAGTCTACACAGGATAGTAGTCTACACAGGATAGTAGTCTACACAGGATAGTAGTCTACACAGGATAGTAGTCTACACAGGATAGCAGTCTACACAGGATAGCAGTCTACACAGGATAGTAGTCTACACAGGATAGTAGTCTACACAGGATAGTAGAATATATAGGATAGTAGTCTATACAGGATAGTAGTCTATACAGGATAGTAGTCTATACAGGATAGTAGTCTATACAGGATAGTAGTCTATACAGGATAGTAGTCTATACAGGATAGTAGTCTACACAGGATAGTAGTCTACACAGGATAGTAGTCTACACAGGATAGTAGTCTATACAGGATAGTAGTCTACACAGGATAGTAGTCTACACAGGATAGTAGTCTATACAGGATAGTAATTTATACAGGACCTATAGGTTCATATAGGATAGTAGGTTATACAGGATAGTAGTCTATATAGGATAGTAGTCTATATTATATTATGACAGACCAGCTAGATCTACTGTCTCTATTGTATTATGACAGACCAGCTAGATCTACTGTCTCTATTATATTATGACAGACCAGCTAGATCTACTGTCTCTATTGTATTATGACAGACCAGCTAGATCTACTGTCTCTATTGTATTATGACAGACCAGCTAGATCTACTGTCTCGTATGACAGAATAGCTAGCTCTACTGTCTCTATTATATTATGACAGACCAGCTAGATCTACTGTCTCTATTACATTATGACAGACCAGCTAGATCTGCTGTCTCTATTATATTATGACAGACCAGCTAGTTCTGCTGTCTCTATTATATTATGACAGACCAGCTAGATCTACTGTCTCTATTATATTATGACAGACCAGCTAGATCTACTGTCTCTATTATATTATGACAAACCAGCTAGATATATTACATTATGACAGACCAGCTAGATCTACTGTCTCTGTATTGTATTATGACACACCAGCCAGATCTACTGTCTCGTATGACAGAATAGCTAGATCTACTGTCTCTGTCTCTATTGTATTATGACAGACCAGCTAGATCCACTGTCTCTATTGTATTATGACAGACCAGCTAGATCTACTGTCTCTATTGTATTATGACAGACCAGCTAGATCTACTGTCTCTATTATATTATGACAGACCAGCTAGATCTACTGTCTCTATTATATTATGACAGACCAGCTAGATCTACTGTCTCTATTATATTATGACAGACCAGTTAGATCTACTGTCTCTATTGTATTATGACAGACCAGCTAGATCTACTGTCTCTGTTTCTCTATTATATTATGACAGACCAGCTAGATCTACTGTCTCTGTTATATTATGACAGACGAGCTAGATCTACTATCTCTATTATAGTTTGACAGACCAGCTAGATCTACTGTCTCTATTTCATGACCGACCAACTAGATCTACTGTCTCTATTATATTATGACAGACCAGCTAGATCTACTGTCTTTATTACATTATGACAGACCAGCTAGATCTACTGTCTCTATTATATAATGACAGACCAGCTAGATCTACTGTCTCTATTATATAATGACAGACCAGCTAGATCTACTCTCTCTATTATATTATGACAGACCAGCTAGATCTACGGTCTCTTTGTCTCCATTATATTATGACAGACCAGCTAGATCTGCTGTCTTTATTATATTATGACAGACCAGCTAGATCGACTGTCTCTATTATATTATGACAGACCAGCTAGATCTACTCTCTCTATTATATTATGACCGACCAGCTAGATCTGCTGTCTTTATTATATTATGACAGACCAGCTAGATCGATCCCTTGCTGTCTCTGCCTGGCCGGTTCCCCTCTTTCCACTGGGATTCTCTGCCTCTAACCCTATTACAGGGGCTGAGTCACTGGCTTTACTGGGGCTCTCTCATGCCGTCCCTGGAGGAGGTGCGTCACCTGAGTGGGTTGAGTCACTGGCGCCCCCCCCCCCCCCCCCCCCCCCCCCCCTTAAGTTGTGCCGTGGCGGAGGTCTTTGTGGGCTATACTCAGCCTTGTCTCAGGATGGTAAGTTGGTGGTTGAAGATATCCCTCTAGTGGTGTGGGGGCTGTGCTTTGGCAAAGTGGGTGGGGTTATATCCTTCCTGTTTGGCCCTGTCCGGGGGTGTCCTCGGAGTGGGCCACAGTGTCTCCTGACCCCTCCTGTCTCAGCCTCCAGTATTTATGCTGCAGTAGTTTGTGTCGGGGGGCTAGGGTCAGTTTGTTATATCTGGAGTACTTCTCCTGTCCTATTCGGTGTCCTGTGTGAATCTAAGTGTGCGTTCTCTAATTCTCTCCTTCTCTCTTTCTCTCTCTCGGAGGACCTGAGCCCTAGGACCATGCCCCAGGACTACCTGACATGATGACTCCTTGCTGTCCCCAGTCCACCTGGCTGTGCTGCTGCTCCAGTTTCAACTGTTCTGCCTTATTATTATTCGACCATGCTGATCATTTATGAACATTTGAACATCTTGGCCATGTTCTGTTATAATCTCCACCCGGCACAGCCAGAAGAGGACTGGCCATCCCACATATGCTCTCTCTAATTCTCTCTTTCTTTCTCTCTCTCGGAGGACCTGAGCCCTAGGACCATGCCCCAGGAATACCTGACATGATGACTCCTTGCTGTCCCCAGTCCACCTGACTGTGCTGCTGCTCCAGTTTCAACTATTCTGCCTTATTATTATTCGACCATGCTGGTCATTTATGAACATTTGAACATCTTGACCATGTTTTGTTATAATCTCCACCCGGCACAGCCAGAAGAGGACTGGCCACCCCACATAGCCTGGTTCCTCTCTAGGTTTCTTCCTAGGTTTTGGCCTTTCTAGGGAGTTTTTCCTAGCCACCGTGCTTCTTCACCTGCATTGCTTGCTGTTTGGGGTTTTAGGCTGGGTTTCTGTACAGCACTTTGAGATATCAGCTGATGTACGAAGGGCTAAATAAAATAAATTTGATTGATGATTGATTGATCGACTGTCTCTATAAATGTTATGACAGAACAGCTAGATCTACTGTCTCTTTGTCTCTATTATATTATGACAGCCCAGCTAGATCGACTGTCTCTATTATATTATGACAGACGAGCTAGATCTACTGTCTCTGTGTCTCTATTATATGATGACAGACCAGCTAGATCAACTGTCTCTATTATATTATGACAGACCAGCTAAATCTACTGTCTCTATTATATTATGACAGACCAGCTAGATCTGCTGTCTCTATTATAATATGACAGACCAGCTAAATCTACTGTCTCTATTATATTATGACAGACCAGCTAGATCTGCTGTCTCTATTATATTAAAACAGACCAGCTAAATCTACTGTCTCTATTATATTATGACAGACCAGCTAAATCTACTGTCTCTATTATATTATGACAGACCAGCTAGATCTGCTGTCTCTATTATATTAAAACAGACCAGCTAAATCTACTGTCTCTATTATATTATGAGAGACCAGCTAGATCTGCTGTGTCTATTATATTATGACAGACCAGCTAGATCTGTCTCTGTTTCTCTATTATATTATGACAGACCAGCTAGATCTACTGTCTTTATTACATTATGACAGACCAGCTAGATCTACTGTCTCTGTTTCTCTATTATATTATGACAGACCAGCTAGATCTACTGTCTTTATTACATTATGACAGACCAGCTAGATCTACTGTCTCTATTATATTATGACATACCAGCTAGATCTACTGTCTCTATTATATAATGACAGACCAGCTAGATCTACTGTCTCTATTATATAATGACAGACCAGCTAGATCTACTGTTTCTATTATATTATGACAGACCAGCTAGATCTACTCTCTCTATTATATTATGACCGACCAGCTAGATCTGCTGTCTTTATTATATTATGACAGACCAGCTAGATCGACTGTCTCTATACATTTTATGACAGAACAGCTAGATATACTGTCTCTATACATTTTATGACAGAACAGCTAGATCTACTGTCTCTTTGTCTATTATATTATGACAGCCCAGCTAGATCTACTGTCTATATTATATGATGACAGACCAGCTTGATCGACTGTCTCTATTATATTATGACAGACGAGCTTGATCTACTGACTCTATTATAATATGACAGAACTGCTAGATCTACTGTCTCTATGTCTCTATTATATTATGACAGACCAGCTAGATCTACTGTCTATATTATATGATGACAGACCAGCTTGATCTACTGTCTCTATTATATTATGACAGAGCAGCTAGATCTACTGTCTCTATTACATTATGACAGACCAGCTCGATCTACTGTCTCTATTATAGTATGACAGGCCAGCTAGATCTACTGTCTCTATAATATTATGACAGACCAGCTTGATCTACTGTCTCTATAATATTATGACAGACCAGCTTGATCTACTGTCTCTATTATATTATGACAGAGCAGCTAGATCTACTGTCTCTTTTGTATTAGAGGAGAGTAGTCAATATTGGAAAGTAGTTTACACAGGAGAGTAGTCTATACCTCATAGTAGTCTATACCTCATAGTAGTCTATACAGGATAGTAGTCTATATAGGATAGTAGTCTATACAGGATAGTAGTCTATACAGGATCTATGGGTTCATGTAGGATAGTGGTATATACAGGAAAGTAGTCTATACAGGATCTATAGGTTCATATAGGATAGTAGTATATACATGATAGTAGTCTATACAGGATAGTAGTCTATTCAGGATAGTAGTCTATTCAGGATAGTAGTCTATTCAGGATAGTAGTCTATTCAGGATAGTGGTCTATATAGGATAGTGGTATATACAGGATAGTAGTATATACAGGATAGTAGTCTATACAGGATAGTTGTCTATACAGGATAGTAGTCTATACAGGATAGTAGTCTATACAGGATAGTAGTCTATACAGGATAGTTGTCTATACAGGATAGTAGTCCTATATAGGATAGTAGTCTATATAGGATCTATAGGTTCATATAGTATAGTAGTCTATATATTATGTACTGTATATCTGGTAGACAGACAGGAAGTGTCTTCTGTATATTACTATGTACTGTATAACTGGCAGACAGACAGGAAGTGAAATCATTCAGGAACACTGAGCATCAAAGGTCAAGTCTCATCAGTAAATATTCAATCAATCTATTACAACACAAAAACAGCAGCTAAAGGTTAACACACTCAGACACACACACACACTCAGACACACACACACACACAGACACACACACACACACACACAGACACAGACACACACAGACACAGACTCAGACACAGACACACACACACACACACACACTCACTCACATGTTCTAGATCCATTAAACACACTGGAACAGAAGAAAGTATTCTTGGCATCTCCCCCTCTCTCTGTCTCTCTCTGTCTCTCTCTGTCTCTCTCTGTCTCTCTCTGTCTCTCTCTCTCTGTCTCTCTCTCTGTCTCTCTGTCTCTCTGTGTCTCTGTGTCTCTGTGTCTCTGTGTCTCTGTGTCTCTGTCTCTCAATTAAAATGGCTTTCTTGCTTTTTAAATGTCATATTATTGGCTATGTACAGTAAATAGTTCAAGTACACTCTCTGTCTCTGTCTCTCGCTCACTCACTGTCTCTCTCTCTCTCTCTCTCAATTCAATTCAAGGGCTTTATTGGCGTGGGAAACATGTGTTAACATTGCCAAAGCAAGTGAGGTAGATAATATATAAAGTGAAATGAACAATACAAATTAACAGTAAACATTACACATACAGAAGTTTCAAAACAATAAAGACATTACAAATGTCATATTATATATATATACCTGTCTCTCTGTCTCTCTGTCTCTCTGTCTCTCTGTCTCTCTGTCTCTCTGTCTCTCTCTCCCTCTGTCTTCCTCTCTCTCTCTCTCCCTCTCTCTCCCTCTGTCTTCCTCTCTCTCTCCCTCTCCCTCTCTCTCTCCCTCTGTCTTCCTCTCTCTCTCTCTCTCTCTCTCTCCCTCTGTCTTCCTCTCTCTCTCTCTCTCTCTCTCTCCCTCTGTCTTCCTCTCTCTCTCTCCCTCTCCCTCTCTCTCTCTCTCCCTCTTTCTTCCTCTCTCTCTCTCCCTCTCCCTCTCTCTCTCTCTCCCTCTGTCTTCCTCTCTCTCTCTCTCTCCCTCTCCCTCTCTCTCTCTCTCCCTCTGTCTCTGTCTCCCTCTCTCTGTCTCCCTCTCTCTCTCTCCCTCTCTCTCTCTCCCTCTGTCTTCCTCTCTCCCTCTCTCTCTCGCTGTCTTTCAATTCAAAGGGCTTTCTTGCAATTCAAAGGGCTTTCTTGCAATTCAAAGGGCTTTCTTGCTATTCAAAGGGCTTTCTTGCTATTCAAAGGGCTTTCTTGCTA